>NC_091823.1:36431687-36731687 GCF_038994185.2 Dermacentor albipictus
AAGACCCCTGCTTGTCCTTTCTTTTTTCAATAAATGTTTTTCCTCCTCCCACTCTTCCTCCTCTCAAATACAAAGCTTGATCTGTTCCTTCCATATGTCCTGTCTCATGGTATGCTGTTACTATATTTAGCTCAATTTAGCACTCGTTAACAGTGTTCAGATTGCCCCAGATAGCATAGACAGCATAGGCAGTGTGGAACACAACACAAGGATGGTATGACGTCGAATCTAATCCCACAGAGCAGCACTGGGAGCTGCCTAGCAGAGTTTGTTGCTCTTATGATAGTGAAAACAACTTGTAAGTGTGGTTGCATACAGCATATGCTATGCTAGTCGAGCAGTGAGCCAGTACATCAGTTTGGGTCCGGCCAAGTTAGAATTCTCCATCACTTCTGGTAAGCTGTAACAGCAGCACCTCTGCAGTTTCAGTATGGAAAACATGGATTTTTCCAAGCTGTTTCTAATGCACCCATTTGTATTTCACAAGCGAAATTTTGTATGAGCCTTCTTTGTAGCTACACTATCACTACAATTATTTTTATGCAATGCAAAATTTTGCTGCAACTGACCTTTCATTTACTATTGAAGCAGACTGTGCATTATAGCTGAAATCTGTCGGCACCATTATTACAGCTAGACATAGAGGTTAAGGGGTGCAGATGGCAGAATTCTTTGAACTCTATACAGAATGCCAGCTTCATGTATCTGGTTGCATTGAAGAGCGATTACCGATGGAACCTTTTCCACAAGGTAGTTTGCCAAGCTAACAGCAGTGTAGTCATGATCGCAACCAACACTTACTAGCACAGTCTGCTTGTATATTAGACAGTTTTAGCAGAGCCCTTACGGTACGCTCCGCCATGCTCAGACCGGCATATCATAATGATTTGCACACAGTTGCTCACTGGAATGCTACTGAGAACACTGATGCACGTGTGCACAACACTCATAGTGGCAGTGGAACATAGACAGCTGCCCATGTTCCGCTAGGAACCACATTTAGCGGAGTGCCAGGGTGCATCTAGTTGCTTTCTTTATAATTTTACAGCCAAGCTGAGAGCAAGTCATTGACAACTCTGGGAGTCGCCCTTGTTAGATAATTGAAATCAATGCATTCTATGCAGCCACCTGGGTGCGTGAAATGTGTGCGGAGCGGAGCGTAAGCAACGCTCTGCTAATACTGTCTGTTGCGACACAATAATTGTAGATGTGGCTGTTGTGGTGAGAACATACGGCAAAGAGAATTTCTAGCATGTGCAGCTAGCGCTTCATTTGAACCATGACCGGTGCCGCCATTATTTGGGCAAATGTGTGCAATGCAGAGAAGCAGACCTGCAACTTGGGAAGAAGGTCCATATTAAATGTGAATAACACAACTAGGCCGAAAATGCAGTTCGCGAGGGCAGCACTCACCATTCTGAAGCTCTTGGCAGAGTGCCTGGCGAGACTGGACATCCAGGCTGTGTGTGTACGTGATTAGCGTGTGCGGCGGTGGTGCCAGCAGTGATGCTCCTTCTCCGGAGCTGCCACTGTTGCCGCCACCACAGCAGCGTAGGTCCTCAAGCAGTGCTTCCCGAGTATCCACTGTGTTGCCCTCGCTGATGTTCTCCAGTGAGTTGCTCGCACTCTCTGCACTTGCGGCGCTTGACACAATCTGCAACATCATTCAGTTTACTACACTGCTTTATGCATGAAAGACAAACAAGGACAAGGATGAACAAATGCATACTATGTTGCCTTGCGACAAGCAGGCACTGCCAGAGCAAAGAATGAGCCTGGCTGCTCACTTCTGACCCCTCACTCACCGCAGAATGTGGTTGCATTCCTGCGACTGGCCACCTCATCATGTAAATCAATGTTAACCCACTTTGTGCTTAATCGTGTCCAGTGTGCATTTGGTCACTTTTTATGCACATAGGAAGCAGGTTATGAAATTGGCAGTGCTTTGACCTGGATTACTGGCCTCTCCTACCACCTTTCAGCCCTTGTGAGACAATCTGTGATAGTTTCAACCCCCATCTTTCACAGTTCAGTAAAAGGCAACACAGTTGAAGCGACACTAAAGCGAAACAATAAATCAGTTTAGACTAATGCAGCATTGTTTGAGAACCCTGCAGGCAGTCATTTCAAAAAAATAGTTTGATTATTAGATGAGAAAATGAAGGTCCAAGTATGAGTATTGCAATTTCGCACCGAAACCCCAGCGCCGGTACGTCAGCGTGACGTCAGGGATTCCAATGTATGTTTTCGCATTTGGGCCGCGTTGGCTGAATAAAGGTTCCCGAAACTTGCCATGTTTAATATCTGCTTCCTTTAGAACACAATGTAGTCAATCTGTACCGCTATATAATTAAGTAACCCCTAGAAGATGCCATCGAAATTAATGACGTCACAGCAACCAGGTGCGGGAACTTCAAGGGGCGTCGCCACCAGTCTTTTGTTCTTGCGCTTTTTCTGGCTTACCAAGCGTCTTATCGTAGTAAGAGTGGTGTTTTTGGGTGTGTTAGAGAGGTAATTTACTGATACAGAAGAAATCATTTTTCTCTTTAGTGTCCCTTTAAGTTCTGCACCGCATATGTCAGGTGTGATAAGCACTTTCTCATTTCTCAAGGAAAGACTACAGCAGCAACAATAAAAGAAAGGATTGTATGTGCTCCACAATTTAACTAGAGCTGCTCCGACGACATGTGTGCTATATGAGTAAAGGTTTCAACATTACCAGGGAAATGAAAATATCAAATTGACTTTTGGAATGGCCATGCAATTGAGACATGCACTGCATTGGTTGGACATACGCATGCACACTGTGAGAGGTTCTAAATAATCTTTTTTTTTTTTCGTGGTGTCAATCAAATTCTTGTATTTGATGGCAAATTTGTACCCATGTGCAGTTAAAATTACTATTTATGGTATTGTGTTGAAATTTACCATATTTCGCAAAATATATTCTGCAGATTTTACTAGTTTAAATGTTGGAATTTCACAAGGTGTAGACTATCCATGGGTTCAGACTACACATGATTTTATTTCTTAAAGGGCCCTTCACCAGGTCTGGCCATATTGAACTGACAAGCACAGTGCGTACAACGCATGCTAACGATAGAGTTTGCTAAGTATTACATCACTCCCCGCTGCAGAAAGAGCTGAAATTTTCAGACCAAATGCCATTTGCCTTTCTCCTTACAGGCACCACACTCCCAGTTCATAATGGCAGCTCGTGATATGCAAGCAAATGCTGCTCACGATAGCTAAAGTGCCTGCTTTTCTGTGCTAGGATTTTTGAGCACACACATTAATATACAACTTCATATATGTGCAAAATACAAGAACAGTTGTGATAGCACTGAACAGATGAAGAGCCTTCATGGTTCAAGCTCAGTGTAGTCTAGCATGTGCAAGAACTAAAGATTCTGAAGGAGATGAGAATATCGGGGAACCATTCATTGAATCCACTTGTTTTGTGCTGGCAACCCCAAGAAGACGGCTTTCAGAACTGACTCCTATATGCAGTATACCCAGGTTTTTACTCATTCACAAACTTTTGCTCACCAACATATTATTGTATACAGAAAAAACCTACTGTTTACTGGGTGCAGACAAGCTGAAAGACCTCTAACCAAGCAAGCGTGAAATTTTCACAACATATTGCACATTTGTAGGCATTACAACACCTGATGAACACCAGCATGAGTTTTATAAATTATGCCTACTATGGCATAGTAAGCTGTCTCAAACATGACCATTCCTGCTTGGATGCACTAACGTACTACCGAGCTATGGCTCTTTGAGCACCACGTGCAAGGCGAAATTAAGATCTAATTGCATCTTGCGTGGCACAACACAAAAATGGTGATGCAACACATGCATGGTCAAGTAACGGCTTCTTTCCTACACAAAACGACACCAAATTAAGGTGCGTGGGTAGTATGGTTGCAAAGATTTAAGCAATAATGCTATATTGTCACATAGTAGTGACGGTAAAGAACACAGTAGCAATACTGTGAATGAAGAAACTGAATTTTGTTGGGCAAACCTGTGCCTACCAGAAACAGACTACACTTAAAGTACAACGATAGACAAACACAGTCGGCGATTGGCGAAATCTGATCTGCCGGTCAGGCACGTCAGCTTTTATACACGAGCCATCTAACGTTCCAGGGTAATCCCTGGTGCCTGCGTGTCTCCCAGAAAGTTCTACGCCATTCGCGTCGCACATACATGCAATCAGATTACACGAGGTTTGGTGACAACAGACAGTGGATAGAACCATCTATCACATTCCAGAAACATCTGATACATGCAGGCGCGTCCCACGCTGAGCGATAACATTTGTTAGACAGTGAAAAGCGCTCACCGAAAAAAAAAGAAACAAGTCCACGTGTCAATGCCCCCCTCTCAAAAAGCATCCCAATGCTACAAATATAACAGGAGAGCGAAACACAAAAGGACACTTATCAAAGAAATAAAGTGCAAGGTAACACAGTACAAAAAAAGAAAGTCGAGAGGTCCAGCTTCGCAAAGTCCCAAAGTTCATTAGCACTGGTAGAACGGCTTAAGTTGCACAACATGGACTATTTCAGGCTGCCAGCGTTGCTGCTGTGATAGCGAAATGCCGTCTGGTACGACCTCACAGTCGAGTGTACCAATGCATTGGATGATCTTGTAGGGTCCGAAATAGCAGTGTAAAAGCTTCTCACTAAGCCCTCGTCAATGTATTGTGGTCCAAACCCAAACATGGTCACCGGGCTGGTACACAACGTAGTGTCACTGAAGGTTGTAGTGTCAGCTGTCGGTCCCCTGCTGGTTCTTGATGCGCAGGCTGGCGAGCTGTCAGGCTTCTTCGGCACGCTAGAGATAAGCGGCGACTGCAACATTTTCTTCATCGGCGACATGCGGCAACATAGAGTCAAACCTCGTTGTAGGGTTGCTGCTGTAAGCCAGTTTGAACGGCGTAATCTGTGTTGTTTCTTCCACCGCCGTGTTGTAAGTGAAGGTTACGTACGGCAGGACCGGATCCCCTGTCTTGTGCTCGACATCAACGCATGTTGCTAGCTTATCGGCGAGAGTCTAATTCAGGCGCTCCGTAAGACCACTCGCCTGCGAGTGGTAGGCAGTTGTCCTCCTGTGGCTTGTCTGACAGTATTGCAGAATGGCTTGGGTGCGCTCCGCTGTAAAGGCCATTCCTGTGTTGATGATGAGGACTTCTGGGGTGCCATGTCGCAGCAGGATAATCTCGACAAAGAATTTCGCCACTTCGGCTGTGCTACCTTTCGGCAGAACTTTCGTTTCAGTGAAGCGGGTGAAGTAATTCGTCGCCATGACGATCCATTTATTTCCAGATGTTGACATCGGAAAGGGTCCCAACAAATCCATCCTGATCTGCTCAAATGGTCAGCAAGGAGGCTCGATCGGCTGTAGTAATCCTGCTGGCCTTGTCAGTGGTGTCTTCCATCGCTGATAGTGTCGGCATGTCTTGACGTAACGGGCAACATCGGCAGTCAGGCGCAGCGAGTGATACCTTTCCTGCATCCTCGATAGCATCCTGGAAAATCCATGATGTCCAGCGGTCAGATCGACATGTAGGGCATGCAGCACTTCTGGTCGCAGTGCTGAAGGAACAACAAGAAGGTAGTTGGTGTGGACTGGTGAAGAGTTCTTTACAAGTAGGTTGTTTTGAAGCAAGAACGAAAACAATCCTCGCTTAAACGCCCTAGGGACAACGTTGGTGTTCCCTTCCAAATACTCGACGAGTCTTTTTAGCTCCGGATCTGTTCGCTGATGTTCAGCGAAGCGATCCGCGCATATTATTCCAAGGAAGGCATCGTCATCCTCGCCATCTTGCGGCGGTTGGTCAATGGGGGCGCGTGATAGGCTATCGGCATCAGAGTGTTTTCATCCGGACTTGTAGGTTACAGTGATATTATATTCTTGCAGTCTGAGGCTCCACCGAGCCAGGCGCCCTGAAGGGTTCTTTAAGTTAGCTAGCCAACACAACACGTGATAGTCACTGATGACTTTGAACGGCCTGCTATATAGGTAAGGGCGGAATTTCGCTGTAGCCCAAATGATGGTGAGGCATTCTTTTTCAGTCATACAATAATTGCTTTCCGCTTTTGACAGTGACCGGCTAGCGTAAATTATCACCCGTTCAAGTCCATCTTTCCTTTGGACCAGCACGGCACCAAGGCCTAGGCTACTGGCATCAGTGTGGATTTCAGTATCGGTGTCCTCGTCGAAGTGCGCAAAAACCAGTTGGGACTGCATGCGCCGTTTGAGTTCTTGAAATGTGTCGGAATGCCGCGTTTCCCCCTTGAACTAGACGTCATATTTAGTTATATGTGTCAGTGGCTCGGCGATGCGTGGAAAGTCCTTGACAAAGCGCCTGTAGTACGCACACTTGCCAAGGAAGCTATGCACTGCCTTCTTGTCGATGGGCTGCTGGAACTTTGTGATGGCAGCTGTCTTCTGCGGGTCGGGGCAGACTCCAGATTTGCTGATGACGTCGCCCAGGAACAGACGCTCATCGTAAGTGAAGCGGCACTTTTCCAGCTTCAGGGTGAGCCCTGATGACTTGATGGCCTCTAGTACTGTCGCAAGCCACCTAAGGTGATCGGCGAAATTTCCGGCGAATACGACGACGTCATCCAAGTAAAAAAGACAGCTCTGCCACTTCAATCCTGCTAACACCATGTCCATGAGGCGCTGGAACGTTGTAGGCGCCGAGCACAGTTCGAATGGCATGGCCTTGAACTTGTACAGGCCGTCTGGCGTGATGAAGGTGGCCTTTTCACGATCTCTTTCGTCGACTTCTATTTGCCAGTAGCCAGACTTCAGATCCATTGATAAGTATTTAGCATTGCAGAGCCGATCCAATGTGTCCTCTATCCGTGGGAGGGGCTATACGTCCTTCTTAGTGGTCTTGTTCAGCCGACAACAATCAACATAGGGTTCCTTCCTTTTGTTCACCAAGACAACAGGAGATGCCCACAGGCATTTAGATGGCTGGATAATGTTGTCGCACAGCATTTCGGCGACGTGTTGTCTTATAGCTTCACATTCTCACATTGAAACTCGGTAAGAGCTCTGGTGGAGTGGTCGAGCACACTCTTCCGTTAATATGTGATGATTTGCAACTGGTGTTTGTCGAATCCTTGATGACATCGAAAAGCAGTCTTTGTATCACCGGAGAAGACTTCTGAGCTGTTGCTGCTTACTCTTGGGGAGACTTGGATTTATGTCGAAGTCTGGTTCGAGAAATATGGTTGTCAGGGTAGATGCGGCAGAATCAGAAAGGACAAACGCATTGCTAGTTTCCACAATTTCCTCGATGTATGCCATTGTCGTGCCCTTGTTATGCGCTTGAACTCCTGACTAAAGTTCGTTAGCATCACTGCCGCTTTCCCTTCGTGCAGGTGAGCAATCCCTCTTGCGACGCAAATTTCATGGCCGAGCAGAAGATGTTGGTCGCCCTCAATGACGCCTTCTACATCTGCGTGTGGTTCGGTGCCGACAGAAATAACAATGCTGGAGCAAGGCGGGATGCTTATTTGATCTTCAAGCACACTCAAGGCGTGGTGACTATGAGAGCTCTCCGTTAGTATCGCTTGATCTTACGACAGTGTTATCAACTTCGACTTCAGGTCGATGATTGTGCCATGGTTCAGGAAGTCCATGTCAAGAATCACGTCTCGTGAACACTGTTGGAGGATAACAAAGGTGGCAGGGTAAGTCCGGTCATGAACAGTCATTCTTACCGTGCAGAGTCCAGTAGGCGTTATGAGGTGTCCTCCAGTGATACGAATTTGAGGGCCTTCCCATGCAGTCTTAACTTTCTTCAACTGGGCAGCAATGGGTCCACTCAAGACGGAGTAATCGGCTCTTGTATCCATAAGGTGGTGACTGCGTGGCCGTGGAGAAGCACGTCAAGGTCGGTGGTATTTTGTCTTGCGTTGCAGTTAGGTCTTGGGGTCGGATCACGGCTGCGTCATGCTGAGCTGTGGCTGGTACATGGCATCGTCAGGTTGTCTTTCATCGGCGTACTCTTTGATTCCAGACTTCGTCAGGATGGTGGCATCTCGTTGATATGTCGTCAAGACAGGATTTTTTGCATCTTCGGTGGCGGCGATGGAGGATCTTCGTTAGTTTGACAAACAGTAACCACACCTTCATCGGTTGCTGCTTTTAGACTTCTAGATATGGGCTCGTAGACCAGCACCGGGCTGGGCCTGTGTATGGTCGGCATTGCGGTGACAGGTAGTAGCCTAGTGAGGGCGAACGGGATGGTTTTCAAGAACTCCACTGAGTGGCGACAAGGTAGTCAGCGATGTCACGTTGGCGCTCCCAAAGCTTTGGACACGGCGCGTCGATGATGAACCCTCTCAGTCCAAAGTCGCGGTATGGGCATCGAAAGTACTCATGGCCGGCTTCTCCACAGTGATAGCAGAGCAGGCGGTGGACGGGTGCTCGCAAATGTCCCTCTTCCTTGCGTAGCTGCGCTGGGTGACGGGTGGGCGTGCTGGCGGCAGCGGCGGTGGACAATGGGATTGCGGCGTTATAGCGCCCTGGCGCGGTCATGGAGGGGGACCTTCACAGCAGGCATTGACGGCGTAGGTTATCGCTTCTGGCTGGGGCTGAGGTGATTGTGGTTGCACCTCAGGAACTCCCAAGCGATCGCTGAACCTCTTCTTTGACGATGTCGACGATTGGGGCCGCTTGAGGCTGCAACCTTGGAAAGAGCTTCTGCAGTTCCTCGCAAATGACCACTCTGATCGTCTCTCGCAGGACCCTGCTGCCGAGTGCTTGAATGTAGGTGTAGATTGTGGTCAGCGGTCAGCGGTTATATTGCCTTCTCCGCATATTGAGTGTCTTCTCAATAGTTGCGGCCTCGGAAATAAATTCAGCAGCAGTCTTAGGTGGATTGCATAACAACCCGGTGAAAAGCTCTTGCTGAGGAAGCGAACTTTTTTCTCTTCCAACATGTCTGGTCAGCGTGTCAGAAGAGGCAAGTCATCTCCTTCGTAAAGACTGCAATATTCTCATTTGGCAGCTGCATGGGGTTTCCAATAAAGCTTGGCAAGAACGAAAACACAAATGTCCTGCTCTTTGCAGGACGCTCGTGCTCTTTGAACGAGCATCCTGCTCTTTGTGCAGGATGCTCGTGAAGGTCTGCAGGAAGCCGTTGCGGAACAGCAGGTCCCGTGTAGTCAGGGTTGATTCTTGGTCCTAGCAGCGTCTCCTAAGGCGGAGTATGCATGCCAGAGCTTGTCGTCGGAGTTCCAGTTGTTGAATGCAGTGACCCTTTTATATGTTTACAGCCAGTTATCCGGGTCTTCAAATGATGATCCACGGAAGGTCGGTGGCTCCTTGGGCAGTTTCAGCACAATGGGAGATGCTGGGGCTTCCATTGTAGTTGACTTGGCGACGATCTTCCTTGTCATCTCAGGCAAAAGTCCATGCTTCGGGGGTAGTCCTTGCAGCCTACGGCTACCTCGCTGGTTCTTGGAGACGTTGGTGTTGTCTTCCGCGTTTGGGCTTGGGTCACGGCCTTGTGAGGGAGTCTGGTACATGAACGCAAAGCACCTCCACCAGATGTCACGTAGTAGTGATGGTAAAGAACGTAGTAGCAATACTGTGAATGACAAAACCAACTTTTATTGGGCGAACTTGCGCCCACAATAACAGGCTACACTTAATGTACTACAATAGTGGCGAACACAGTCGGCGATCGTCGAAGTCTGATCTGCCGGTCAAGCACATTGGCTTTTATACACGAGCCATCGAACGTTACAGAGTAATCGCTGGTACCCACGTGTCTTCCAGAAAATTCTACACCATTCATGTCGCGCATACACGCAATCAGATTACACAAGGTTCAGTGACAACAGACAGTAGATAGAACCACCGATAAAATTCCAGAAACATCCGATACATGCAGGCGCGTTCCGTGCTAGCGATAACATTTGTTAGATGGTGAAAAACGCTCACCCAGAAAAAAGTCCACATGTCAATATTATGTTTTTAATACATCAGTTCCAGCAAGCTACCCACTTTGACTGTATTTAAAGACGTTTCATGTGAAAAGTGCCAAAAGAAAAAGAAAGCAACGAGTACAAATGTGTGTTTTGAGGAACGTGGATCATGTGAATCTTGGATGTTAAACTGTCGCACTCTTCACAGTGGTCTGACTCACCATGGTACCTTCGCTGGTGGCCGGTTGAGGGTTGGCCTCTACAGCTTGGCGTGCCCGTGCTCTATCAAGAGCATCATCTAGCATGCTCTCGTTGGATGAGCCCTTGATCTTGAACACGAAGAGCACCTCAAACTGGTGCACTCCACTGGCACCTCCTAGGTCAGTGCAGCTGCCCGCTCTTGCAAGTGGGGCACCAGCACTGTGGTGCAGCGACAGTTCCTTGCTCACCTCTCGAACCGTCATGAACACCTCGACCACCTGTACAGCCCATACCACACATAGCAGGGTCACTGCAGCTGAAGCACCAATGACATTTCAAGAGGTTCTACGACACCCTTCATCGAAGCAAGTTCTTCAAGAGACACTACTGAGAAATATTTAAGTTTAGCTATATTGATAGATCAAACTCGGAGCGACGAAGACCGTCTGTGAAAATGTACTCGGGGCTGTTAAGCACTGACTAAGCTCAAAACTACGAGCGATGGCTAATGGTCAATTCATTCCGAAAATTGCATTTGCAATGCATGCATAAAATGAGACTCCATAAATTTTGTGTAGTTTCATTTCCACATAATGCCATATGGCCACACATGTGGAAAAACAAAAAGGAATCACACTCCTGGAATTCCACACGAGTGCAAAAGTTAGCAGAGGTTTAGCAAGTGAGAAAGAACATAAGAACAAAGGAGTGGCGGCAACACTACCTTAGAACTCTTATGCCATCACCTGATCACTCCTAGCTACGTGTTTGTCGATAAAGCAGGATTACATTGTATTTAAAATTTCATGCAAATATTCAGCATAGCAACTTGCAGGAACTTACAGTGCACAAAAGTGGCCAAAATTGGCACAAGTCCAATGAAATCTGTGACATCACACCAATGTCGTCGATGGCAGTTTAGGCATAAAGTTAGAAAAGAGAGGTCTGCGGCTGTATTTCTGATGATCCCTCTCAATTTTTATTTTTACTGGCCTCCATCACTGGCTCAAATGCAGCCATAATGCTGTTATTGCTGGGATCAGCCAATCAGTGTGACAAATTATAAGGTAAAAAAATTGCGGAGCCATTCCACTCTGTGAAGGTAGATGACCGGCGAAGCTGTAGCACGTCACACAGGGTACATGCAAGGGTACATGCATTTATTTTTATCATTTGATAACGGTAGTGACGATACCTTTGCAATTACTATGATATACACTGATTGCTTCGGTTACAACCGTAGAGAGAATCTTGGCAAAAGTTAAATCTATGCACGACCATGGCTGAGTGACTTGGTGGGTGTGGCACTTGAAACCAAACTCTTCCAGCACAAGCGTGAACCATTTCTTGTCTAGTTTTGAAATTTCCACATTGAAGTCTTCCACGATGACCACAGTAGTATCATCAATGCTAACCCATGAAAAGCGTGTGGTCATGAACTCCTCGATATTGCACTTGGGTGTGCCTGTAGATATATACACAGTAGATATCACAATTCAGTCTTTCGTTGGTATGGCACAGACATCCTCACAGCAGGTGGCATTGTCCTCTTGCGAGTCAAGGGTATATGGTTGTATATACATTTTGTCCTTTGCATACATGGCAATGCCCCTGTTCGTGAGAGTCCATGTGCTGTTCACAAACGATTCCAGTATACCCACCGACTTTAAACAATGCATATTTATTTATTTATTTCATTTATTGTTATTGTTATTATTATTATGGGTGGAGTGCTTGAAATCTGCTTCATCTCTGCTGAGGGTCAGCCCAGTATTACACTACCTCCAGGATCGGCCCACATTTTTGCTCACGTATGCTACAAATGCATTGGAGGGTAGAGCTATACAGCTTCTCTGTAAAATGGAAAACTATATGCATCATTACAAAATGGAGCCCAAAGCCTTTCTTTTTTCTGTATTTTCCACAAAAATTCAACACTTTTTAGCCAAAGAAACATATAAATGCAGTGTGTGGCAGCAGCGCTACTGTGACAGGGCCTGAAGGAAGTAGAAACAGGACATGCACTTCTACTTTCTTCCGTCCTCATCCCAGTAGTGCTGCCTCCATGCACTGAACATTCGCCAACTCACCCAGTTTTCCCTCCTGAAACATAAATGCACCTCTGAAGGCACACCTATAATACTTGTCTAAACTGGATCATCTGTAGTTTCTGTTCTCCTGCAGAGATCACTGCAAGCAAGTTGAATGAGGCCTAGTACATCCTTGCAATGCCTGCAGTGCTCATCTAGTCTTGCACATCCAAGCAGCATCTCTTATATCAACTTTTTTTTTTTTAATCATGCAGCTGTGAATGTAATGTGCTGTCCAGCCAGTGGTGACTTCCATCTTGAATGCCACACAAGCTGGTCAGCTCGATAGTGTGCCAAGGACAAAAGATACTGATTAAGATCTGCTGTTACAGGTTTCAATATTATATGTTATTTATTGTGGTTGGCTGAGCTAGGCAAATGCTTACCTGATACGTAACTATTTATACTTTCATTCAAGACCATTTGATCAAACATGTTCTTTTGCATCTTATCACTCAACTACTGCTTAAATAATATGCAACATTAAGTCTCTCAGGCAGCTATGCTGCAAACACTAACAGAACATGTCCAATCCATGCTAACAAAAAAGTGCATTACATTTCCTCCTAACATCAGTATCACTTTCAACAATGCATAGGGAATATCCTTCTTTAAATTGAGAACCCCTGGTGTGTGGTGGTACAACCTATTCAGGCATATTTGAGATGATTTAGGTGATCCTAAATCTACAATGCAAGAACGAACAAGTATGCATCAGCAAAGAACCTCAATTATATATTCAACTTTGTGAAAGCTCTCTTAAACAAGTGATGCTGAAATTGTTCTAGGCTGCAGATGAATATGTATTTTTTAACATGTATGGAAAACCTCAATATGTTTTTATTTCACGCTAAGTGGCCATAAATCTTATGGTCTGAAATTGTTCAGTATGAACTGACTAGCCCAGCAACACATACTACTGGTGTATGGAGAAGCTGATGGTGTAGCCGGTTCCAAGTACACACACAATTGTGGCACACTGTCAGTGTGCACCAGTGTATATAACTGTACAGCTACCATGGCCCACAGCTAGATCAAATAATCAATGTGTTCCAGATTGCAGTGGTAATGTTTACAAGTGACCATGGGATCAAAAACAGCTCCTTACTGAACACATGCTGCCTCCTAAATAGTGCAACTCCCTAAACATAAAAAGCCAGGGCTATTCTGGGCCCAGCTAACACAAGTAAATGTCAATGACACACTATGCAGCCAATCACTCAAGTGCTCCATACAACGTTCATTATAGCTTTACATAATTTGTTGTAAAAAAGCGCCACCGATGGGCGCTTAAAACATGTTGAGGGAGCATTAAAGAAACCTTCTACACCTCTCTGCTACATATGATTGATAACATAAATGTCGACAAAACAGTGCCGTCTACACACCATGACTTTGGAAGGCCTGCCAACATTCCAAGTAGCAGCTGATCCCAGTGACATTCATGCTGTTCACTGCCCGCATATAACTCCGGTGGCAAGCCCCAATTCATTTTACATCATTGAAAAATTGAAAGTGTCTGCATCGCTCTACTTTCCAAACAAGTTAATTAAAATGTTCATTCAAGGCACCTACACAGCATGACATTTGTTCTCAAACTTTATATTTGCATATCAGCATTGTCACTTGTGGAGCAAACAATGCTTTGTCGACTTGCCGTACCGTCTCCCAACGCCACTGTTTTATGGCTGAGTAGCGGCACGTTCTAGCGGCAAGTACTTGCACCCATACTCTAGAAATCGCTTTTATATACTGTATTTTGTGCAAGCTCTTCAGCGTAAGTTTATTTTTTCAAAGCAGCGAGGACGGATGGAAGGGTGCAAGATGAGACGCGGACACAACAATGGCTCCACTTTATGCTTACTTGTTCGTGTTTCATTTACCACATAAAGCGACAAATATTCCCCGGTTTTGGCACTTTCCTGTGCCACCGGACAACTATAACCAATCAAAGCAATAACTCTTATCACCTGCCTGAGCCCTGAGCCGGTATAGGCGCGATGAAATAAAGATACACGGTTATCCAAACACCTCTGCTGTTATCTCCGGCAAATGCTATTTGAGGCGAACAAGATAGCATTTTTAATCGTTTGACACACTTCACTGTTACACTCACTCGTGCGCACAACGCGCTGAGCAGCGCACACAGCTGATCGGCTTAAAGACGTGGAAAGAGAGTGCAAAATAAGGGAGTCACCACTGACCGTGTCCTTGTCGCTAGCCTGGAAGACGTGCAAGTAGGGCAGCTCGTCGGGAGCATTTCTGTGCAGGTAGGCGAAACAGGTGCGATCAGCGGTCGAATGGGAGAACTTGGATATAGACTGAAGCGGATGGTCGAACACGAGTAGCTCGTCATGGTAGGACCGCGCCTTGAGAGACGAGTCGCGTACTTCAAGAAGCACGTCCAAGGGTTTGCGCAGACCTTCGCGCCGTAGATCTGCCATGAGCCAAGGCAACATCGACATAGTGTAACGCCGATCAAAGCACATGGAGCCAAGGTACTTGACGCAGAAGTTGCGGGCCAGGGGTCCAACGAAGGTGGTGGGCCGCTCGCTGGCATTCTCCTGGGCCGCCACAGCCGGCGGGCCGCGTCCCTCCATGCCGGGGATGTTAAGCTTCTTGTAGAAGCGATTGCGCAGCACTGTCGAGTCTAGCATCAAGGAGCTCGGCGGAAAGGCTATCCGCCGTTAACCCTTCTCACAACACACGGACAGGCATTGCGCACACCGCGGATGAAAGGGCCGGTACCGCTGCCGCGGTCACCGATGTGGCGCGGCGCGCGTCGGAAGCCCCATCTGCGGAGACTTCCCCACAACTTCTCCGTACGTGAACGCACCAGCAACCTAGCAACAAATAACACGGCGAGGACGCTAGCCACGGACGCTGACTCCTTCCTGTGCTGCGGTACTGGGACAACACCGCTAGGGCGGCAGCGCACAGCTGTTTCACGATCCAAAATAGACGTGCGAAGAAAGTGCAGCAACTCGCACGGGTCAATAGCGTCCTGCCAAAATCACAGAAGAGGGAACGACTTTCCTATTTCTTTTGTGCATTTGGGTACAAGTTCAACACTTTAATCGGTTTGCCGAGGTGTGTCGATTGCATAAGCGCCCAGTCAACGACGTAAATACGCGCGCAGAGGTGGAAGAATTCTCGCAACGCTTGCGCGGTGGCGCAGCAGCAGCACCCTCGTCAGACCTCGTCGCAATCCCGACCTTCCATAGCTTCCACTAAGGACGGCGGCCGCAGTGAATGCGCCTGCGCGAGTGGAGAACGCGCCTGACGCGCCTATGAACGCGCCCGCAGGCTGAGCAGCTTTCTTTGCTCGTACTGTTCACAGGTAGCAACCATGTGCGTAGTACCTAGACGCGCGAATTATTCCCTAGCCGTTCCGTACGGCGCTCGGCAGCGCAGACCGTTGTTTTTTTTTTTTTATTTTATGATCCTGGGCGTTCCTATGTAGTGCGAGCAAAATTAACCCCGCAGCACCGACGTGAGCTGAGTTTTTCTTGCCGGACCAGAGCAGCTCATTGAGTAGCTGAAAGCGCATGACTTGCAATTATCTTTTTTGGCGCGCATTTCGTTTTCGCCGTACGTTTACGAAGGCTCGTTTGCATTCCAAAGACCTTATTAGGTATAATTATAAACGCCAAATGTTGACTCAATGTGTCAAAACAGAGCAAACGCATATAGTGACGCACGTACAGCATGTGAGTTTGGGCAGTTGAACTGAAAAAAATAAATGAGCACTTTTAAAATGTTTGCACCGGCCCTTCGGGGCTTATCTTATTTGTCACACAGCAATAATTGTAATATATCCTCTCGCATTCGCTATTGGCGGCGAGGAGTTACGGAGTCGCCCTCTATCGGAAGCGCCTCGCTGCCGTAGTATGAGGGATCACGTGGGTACGCTCCTCATAGGTTTTGCTGTCAGCGCTCACTGAAAACACCACGCGCGAGCTCTCCCGGACATTTCTGTAACTACTTTCGACACGAGAGAAGTTTCTTACTGTCTAAATAATAATCTTGGGCAAGCTGAAAGCACACAATCGTTTACAGCCGCTATCTCTTTACCGAATACGTACAGTGAACGCCACTGCGCGCGGTCGCCGCGATGGAGTCTCCCGAACCGGCTTCTTGCGTGAAAGGTAGGTAAACGCTGAGAGCAAACTATGTGAAATATGTTGTTATAGTGTTTGTATAACTAAATGGAGCGTAATAGAATGAAGCCTCAATGCAGCGATCGCGCAGATTCGCAGCGACCGACTGCGCGTCTGCATACTTGTCCACGCACTGTTTCGCTTTCTCCGCGCGCGCGTTTTCGCACCGTGCCATGAGCTTTAGGCCGCAGAATATGAGCATTTGACAGTATACAGGCAACCATTGTTGCGTGGGCGCTATCAGAGCTGTTCAAAAATAATTTCATTATAGAAACTTCGACGTCTACGGGGACTGTGAAGTGCCGTCGCGACGATGCAATCTTTTTTTTCTTATAAGTTCTTGGACCTTTCAATACGATTTCTCGAGTTGCGTCGCATTGTATGTTTATCGGCGTTCTCAGCGTGCAATTTCCCGCTGCTCCTTTTTTGTAATCCAGTGCATTAATTCATAACACAAACATGACCATATGCCACGCTTTCTTTAAATGTGCTTCTTACCGCTGCCTTTCCACTCCACTGAACTTGCCAGTATCTATAGCAGCGACAAGTTCATAGACCAAACCGTCATTACAATAGTCGGGCAGCGGACTCGGGCGAGCGTCTCAGCGTGCGTTTTCCGAACTTCGCAGACCCGGCGCCGTAGCAATCTTCCTCGCGTCTGTGCTTGCTGCATACCCGAGTTGTAGCCGATGGCTGTTTGCCGGTTTTATGTTTCGCGAGCTAAGCTTCACACAGCTTCTTGTCCTGCGGCTACGTGTGAATAAGGCCGACACCTGCCTCCGTTACGTGCGTCCGGCCCTGCGGCACCGAGCAGTAGCATGCCATGTTGCGCGCCTTCAAAGGCAGCCACTACCTATTGTAGTGCTTTCAAGCGTTGTAAAGGAGACACTCGAAGCGGGAAAATTTCGCCACTAAATGACAACCGCAGCGTACGAGGGAATTTAAACTCGTTTTCAGCTCGCTTCGGCGCGCCCGAAGCAGCCGACGCGGCCGCTATGTCCACGTGATCCCTCCTAGCACGTCACGCCGACGGTGGCGCCAGCTTTTCCAGTGGTGGAGCTCGAGGCCAATAACGCTGCGCGCTCGGTACTTCCCGGCCATCATCATGGTCATCATGAAGGACGTGAAAAAAAATAGGAGAGAGCATTGCGTTACGCAGCCAGATGCAGCCTTGGCAAGTGAACGTTCCGGTACGCCAGTCCCTTTGCTCGCGCGCGCACTTAGAAAAATCTACACCCTTTGGGGCTTATCTTGTCCCACAACGGTAATCGTCACCTGTCTTGCCCGCGTTTTATTTCCCTAACGCTGCGAGCCCGGTACTTTCCAGTCACGAACAGCATGCGCTTATCAGTGTGACGCAGCGTTCTCGTCAGGAAAGTAGCGAGCGCCGAGTTTTCGAGAAAGGAAACGCAAGCAAGGCGGATGATTATTGCTGTGGGACAAAGATACACCCCAAAGGGTGATTGCCAGAGG
The DNA here is from genome assembly GCF_038994185.2 of Dermacentor albipictus. NCBI lineage: Eukaryota > Metazoa > Arthropoda > Arachnida > Ixodida > Ixodidae > Dermacentor > Dermacentor albipictus. The sequence goes on from NC_091823.1 coordinate 36,449,580, forward strand.
CAGAATTTCTCCCGAGGCGAACAGAATCCTGCAGACCTGCAGAGATAGCAGGAAAATTGAAATAATCTGGGCACCTGCGCACGCCTCCCTCGCTGGGAATGAGGCGGCCCACGAATTAGCTCGAGGACTCACATTCCGAGCTGGTGGGCTAGCCGAAGGCTTCACGGGGCGAGACCGCTTAGTGTGCTACAGAGAGATCACACAACACTACAGACTAGGGCGGGTTAAATATCCTCCGGCTGATGCATCCTTAAACAAGAGCCAGGCCTCCACTTGGCGTCGCCTGCAAACCAACTCGTTTCCAAGCCCGGTGTCGTGCAGCTTCTACTACCCGGGTCAGTACTCTAGCCAGTGTAAGCTATGTAAAGCCAGGGCTAATCTTAATCACATTCTGTGGGAATGCCCACAGGCTCCCTCTGAGGGAAGAATAACGTCTTCAGAACAGTGGGAGACCTTATTACTCAGCTCCGATCCGGAGATTCAACTGAAGACCGTCCAACTGGCCGAAATCGCCGCTGGTCCAAGGACTCCTGGCCGTCGTCTAGGTGGGGAGACTTAAAGCCTTCCCTACATCTGTTGGACAAATAAAGTTTTACATCCAAATCCCCAAAGGGTGCAACCGTTTTAAGAATGGGTGCATTACTCACGCCACACTCTTAAGACAGTTGCACCCTTTGGGGTGTATATTTGTCCCACAACGATAATCACCTGCCTTGCTTGTGTTTTCTTTGTTGAAAAATCGGCGCTCGCTACTTTCCTGTTGAGTAGCTCTGTCATGCTGATAACGCGCATGCCGTTCGTGACTTGGAAGTGCCGGGCTCGCAGCGTTAAAGAAAGGAAATACAAAATGTCCTTTGTTGAAAATTCGGCGCTCGCTACTTTCCTGTTAAGTAGCTGTGTCACGCTGATAGCGCGCAAGCCGTTCGTGACTTGCAAATACCGGGCTCACAGCGTTAAACAAATGCGGGCGAGACAGATGACGATTACACTCTAAAAATAGTTGCACCCTTCGGGGTGTATATTTGCCACACTCTTACAATCTTAAAACGGTTGCACCCTTTGGGGTGTATATTTGTCCCGCAACAATTCATCTGCCTTGCGTTTCCTTTTCTGAAAACTCGGCGCTCGCTACTTTCCTGTCGAGAATGCTGTGTCACACTGGTAAGGCGCATGTCGTTCGTGACTGGGAAGTACCGGGCACGCAGCGTTAAAGAAAGGAAACACGGGGAGCACGGATGACAATTATTGTTGTGGGACAAGATACGCCCCAAAGGGTGTAAAATTTTCGAAGAGTGTTAGAAAAATTTACACCTTTTGGGGCTTATCTTGTCCCACAGCGATAATCGTCATCCATCTTGCCCGCGTTTCCTTGCTTTAACGCTGCGAGCCCGGTACTTCCCAGTCACGAACGACATGCGCCTTACCAGTGTGACACAGCATTCTCGACAGGAAAGTTGCGAGCGCCGAGTTTTCAGAAAAGGAAACGCAAGCAATTAAGGCAGATGACGATTATCGTTGTGGGACGAATATACACCCCAAAGTGTGCAACCGTTTTAAGAGTGCGCACAACGATAATCGTCACCTGTGTTGCCCGCATTTCCTTTCTTCAACGCTGCGAGCCCGGTACTTCCAAGTCACAACGACATGCGCGTTATCAGCATGACAGCATTCTCGACAGAAAGGAAATGCGGGCAAGACAGATGACGATTATCGTTTTACACTCTTAAATCAGTTGCACCCTTTGGGGTGTTTATTTGTCCCACAGCAATAATCGCCACCTGCCCTGCTTGTGTTTCCTTTCTTGAAAATGCTGCGCTCGTTACTTTCCTATCGGGAATGCTACGTCATGCTGATAACGCGCATGCCGAACTCGTCGCTGGAAAGTACCGGGTTCGCCACGTTAAAGGAAGGAAATGCGGACAAGACAGAGGACGATTATCGTTGTGGCAGAAGGGTGTAATTTTGCTTAAGGGTGCACTCTCAGATAAAGGTAAACTCTTTGTGGTGTATATCTGCTACACAACAATAATCATCATCTGCACAACAATAATCGTCATCTGTCTTGCCCGCGTTTCCTTTCTTTAACGGGCATAACTGATAACGCGCATGCCGTTCGTTATTGGAAAGTACCGGGCTCGCAGCGTTAAAGAAAGGAAACGCATCAAGGCAGATGACGATTATTTTTGTTTGGCAGAAGGGGCACTCCAAACACATTTAAAACGGTCGCACCCTTTGGGGTGTATTTTTGTCCCACTACAATAATCGTCATCTGCCTAGCTTGCGTTTCCTTTCTTGAAAACTCGGCGCTCGCTACTTTCCTGTCGAGAATGCTGCGTCACACTGACAACGCGCGTGCCGTTCGTGACTGGGAAGTACCGGGCTCGCATGCGTTGAAGAAAGGAAACGCGGGCAAGACAGGTGGCGATTATTGTTGTGGGACAAGACCCAAAGGGTGTAAAATTTTCTAAGAATGAAGGGTGTAAACTCTTCTTAGAGTACACTCTTAGAAAAATTTACACCCTTTGAGGCTTATCTTGTCCCACAACAATAATCATCTGTCTCTCCCGAGCTTTCTTTCTTTAACGCGGTGAGCCCGGTATACTTCCCACTCACGAACGGCATGCGCGTTATCAGTGTGACGCAGCATTCTCGACAAGAAAGTAGCGAGTGCCAAGTTTTCAAGAAAGGAAACGCAAGCTAGGCCGATGACGATTAGTGTTGTGGGGCAAATACACACCCCAAAGGGTGCAACCGTTTTAAGAGTGAAGAGTGTACCCTTCGGTACTTATCGTGTCCCACAACCGCAATCGTAATCTGTCTTGCCCGCATTTCCTTTCTTTAACGCGGCGAGCCCGGTACTTCCGAGTCACGAACGGCATGCGCGTTATATACTGTATCAGAGTGACATGGCATTCTCGACAGAAAAGTAGCGAGCGCAGCGTTTTGAAGAAAGGAAACGCAATGAAGGCAGACTGCGATTATCGTTGCACAACAAATATACACGCCAAAGGGTGCAGCTGTTTTAAGACTTGTTTGCGTTTCCTGTCTTGAAAACTCGGCGCTCGCTACTTGATTTTCCTGTTGAGAATGCTGTATCAAGCTGATACCGCGCAAGCCGTTCGCGACTTGGAAGTTCCGGATGTTTCCGAGCTCGCAGCGTTAAAGAGCGTCCTCATGAAAGTAAATGATGACCCTAACACACGGTGTAAGAATAGGTTAGGTGAGGGAACGGCGAGGGCGCGCCGCTACGCAGAAAGGAGGTCGGAGCATTCTGCTTACACGGCGGTCAACAGAGGGCGCTACTGACTGTTCCCTTCCCCGGGTCTCCCGCTTTCGCCTTCGCGCCATTCGATTGTTTTTGTCTGCTTCGGCTTGTCCCTGCTTTCGCGCGCGCGTTTAGTCAAATCTAACGCCCGGATCGACTTATTATATGTGGCTGTGCGATGGTGACTGTGGTATAAAGTTTGTAAACAGGGATGATGTGCCTCAGACAGGCTGGCCAACGTTTCGATAGGAGGACCTATCTTCGTCAAAGGCGGCCTCGTCATCCTCGGCGTGTTAGTTTTAAAGGGTTAGTGCAGTGACGTCACGTGCGGGTGTTGTCGCTGGCGGCTGGTTTTAAAGAGAGAGATTACAAGAGGCAACAAGCGCTGTCGTCCGACGTCTGTGAGCTTCATTCTCAAGACGAGGGGACAAGAGCGTGAGAGTGGGCACGCGGGGAGAAAAGAAAAGAAATAGAAGCAGAAAAAAAGGAAAAAAGTGCATTAGGAACCGTCTGCACGACAAGAAAGTTCTAAAAAAAGATGGCCACTTTATTAGATGGTCGTGCTACGACGCCATGTTTGTTGCCGACAGCAAGAACACTTGTGCACTTCGAGTCTGCCCCAAGCTTACTTACAACCATGTAAACCCGTCGAACATGCTGAAGATGAGGGTAAAGCTGGCCACACAGCTTTTCAGCAATTCTGTTGCCAAATGAATCATGTTTTATGCACGCAGAGGTGCGCCAAGGTTGGCTGATGCGGAACCGACAGCTAAATTTACACTTTTTTTGAACGACCTGTTCGACGCTCTAAACCGCCGGTACCCTGCAGAGGGCATTCGACCAGGAAGCAGAGATTTCACTACTCTCCAAACTGCATCTGAATGGCTCGACTCATGGGAACAACAGGTTGTGAACGGTGACATTCCAAAAGACCTTTTTTTGACCCAGTCGACTGCCGAAGGTTTGCGCGTTACGCTGAAATCTGTCCAACAACTTTCTACCTACCTTCTAAAAGACTGCGGTTTCAGGTACGTGTTGACGGCCAAAATGAACCAGGACCCCTTAGAATGCTTTTTCGGAATAATCAGACAGGCGGGAGGTCAAAATGAACATCCGACCTTTCCCACATTCTTGCAGTTATACCGCATGCTAAGCATGTATTCTTTGTTAAAACCTCCGCAGTTTGGAAACTGTGCAGCGCCTGATAACAGTCAGGCTGCCGTTGTTACTCTGGCGGATTTAAGGGAGATATATCAGAGTTCAGGTATGGAGCAGCCAAATAAACTGCAAGAATTAAAGCAGAAGCTTGATGGGCTGATCGAAGAAGGCAGCTGGGAATGTGATGACATATTTGAGCTAAACGACTGCGACGCAGACGTTGTAGACTGCATTGTATACTACGTCACTGGCTTTGTCTCAAGAAAACTCGCAAATGAGGCCTCCTGTACGATTTGCAAGGAGGCGCTTGAGGGAACAAAAGGGATCGCAAACGTGCCTGAAGCCGACCTGGTGAACTTAAAAACGAGAGGCAGGCTGACGCACCCGAATATGCATCTTTTTGATCTCTTCAAATACTGTGAGCAGAAGTTTGAAAAATATGCGAGTGACAGGCATGCGTTCAATAGGACAATTGATGCCGTTCTGGAAAAGTTCCAGTTTACATTTACATGCAGTCTTCACAAAGAAGACATGCTTGCGAAACTCATCCACTACTACGTGTGCTTGCGCATGCGTCAATACCGCAGGCAGTTGAAAAGCCAGAAAGACAAAGAGCCAAGACTTGCGAAAATTGTCAAAAGTTGTGTGAGCCCGTGGTTCGAAGCGACTGCATGAGCGCTGAAATTTACTTTGCCGTGCCATATTTTCCCTCACTTTATTCTCTCACATTAACCAGTTGTTACCGGACTTGTGCTTCTGTCAGAATGGTTCAATAAATTTCTAAGAGCTTTGACATTCATGGAGTGAAGCGTCTTCATGATCTTTGCGGGGCGAGTATGGATATAATTCATGTTATCGTAATATCACGCTAACATCCGTGGCGGTGCGCCCGTGTATCTCTTCGGCATTGGTATGGGTCTTTTCCTTGCACAGGGTAATGTTCGGCGATATCTAATAACTGGCAGAGTTAGTACGAAGCCTGCAATGCGAAATAAAAGGCAGTGTTTTATTAAATGCATGTGCATGCCATCAACGCCACGTCGCGCTAGGCCCTCGTATACTGATTTCGACGCTTTGTTTAAAAGAGGTGAAATGTTCTTGTGTAAATAAAGGACACTTTACATCCCCAAAGTAGAATACCAGAAGAGGAAGAGGAAGGCCAGTTAACCACGCATTTCAAGGAAATACAGGCCCAACGCAACGTATAGCGCTCGCGCCGGTGTGGCCCGGTCGCTCGCGGAGCGGGGAAAAGTTGGTCGCGCCATCTGTCGGCTGCCTCCAAAAGTAGAATGTTATGACAGGGCGCTGGGCGCGGGCGCTCTCTCACCTAAACTACACCGTGCCCTACAGCTAGTGAGCGTTTGGGAAGGAACCACGTCACTGATTCACTGCTGTGTACATTCCACTTCTATACCCACCGCATAGGCGATAAATGTGCTCGAGTCAAAGACATGGGGGAAGGGGGTGTGATGTATGAGACAAGTGGAATAAAGTCGCCTGGAATAAAAATCAGCGCAGGTTACAAACGTCATACAGTTTTGTTCCAAGTTCTATTAAAGTACCGGTCCATTTTTTTTTATTTGCCTCACAGGCGTCTCACAGTGTACATCCACCTGAATGGGTGTTTGTACTTTGTACTTAGCTTCACAGGTTCTAAAGGGTGTAGTGTATAACATTAAACGATTAGTTTGCACGTTTCATAGGATGAAAAAAAAAAAGAACAATTGTACGCATCGCGTTGTATAGCATTTCACCGCAAGCTTCAAGTACGTCCCATCAAGAACGTTGCATTTGTATATTTATTCTTTGCTTTTCTAGGGAGCTGTCGATTTTGTAATTACGGTATGCCACCTTTTAATGCGGCCACTTAAAAACGCGCGCCAACTGTGCAACGCGGCTTCATACGTGGAGGAGGTACGTGATTGCCACGTGGTGACGCAGACGACTCGCGCATGCGCCATACAGCTCGGTCATTCTCTATGGCTCAGTGCAGTGGTTTAAGGCCCCACATGGCCCTACAGGCTGGTGACAGCAAATGGACCGCAGCGCAATCCACCACTGACTCGGCGGTATACGGTCATAGCGTTCGTGCATGCGTCAGTGCCACATGTACGTGGTGCCACGAGAGCACCGCCACCAGTTTACATCACTTAACCAGCCGCATTAATTGGCGCGCGTGTTCAAATGGTACGGCGCATTAAAATGTACTGCAATTACCTCTTGCACTTCTGTCGAAGCTTCGTACGTACCACAACTACGGGGTCGATGGTTAAACAAATAAGTCAGCAGTGGCTTCTGTAATACCGCAATGCTGCTGCTTGCGCAAAGGATAGCCAATGACGATTGAGAATTTCGATACTGTGCTCGATACCACGATCGAAAGTGCTCTCCGGAATTGAGGAAGGGTGTTTGCAACGTTATTCTTTGGGCAGCACAGGAAAATCCCCCTCCTAATCCGCTCCACTTTCTCTTTTACGGGAGGGGGGTGGGGGTTAGGAGCCACTCCTGCTGTCTGAACTCGTCACCGACAGTGACCGCTTCGTGCAAACTGCATGCAAACGCCAAGCACAAACAACTTGCCTCTAGGTCTCGACACTTGCCGTTATACCGACGGGCGTGCTGTGGATTCGCCGATCGAGCTTTTGACGCGTACCGTCCGAGGCTAAAATTCCGCAACGCGCCACCCAGCAGCTGTTACGTTAAATGCGAATCAGTTTACAGGCAAACGTTTCTCTAACAGCCTGGTCCAGGTCACACCATCAAGGTCGCTCCGCGGCTTGCCAATGCATTCGCACCGTGGGCGGAACACGCGCCAACAGGTGTACCGTGTTCCTCGGTCGGCAAGTGGCAAACCCCTTTCTTCTTGATTTCCTATTTCCAGGAAAGCAAAAACGCCTGCGCCGCCTAAAGCTTACACAGCGACCTAAAGCTCAACCCATTTCGATACTAAATGAGATGGTAAACGTATTAAAAAAAAAAAAAAGAAGAGCGAGCGAGGCTTCTAACAGCAATACTCGAATCGCACTAAAGACCAAATGAAACACGGATATACGTTGCACGCCTACATTACCAGCGGTGCGACTCATGCCGACAGTGTCTGCCAGACAGGTGTGTTAATGTGATTACCATTATCAGATATTTCACACTTTCCAGTGTCTGTAACCATTTTCCCACCAATTTTGAACACTGGATCGTCTATGGTCTAATGGGTAGGGCAACGGGATGCTGTACCGAGGGAACTGGGTTAGAAACCAACCGACAGACCAACTTTGAGTCACTGGGTATGTGCCGTGTGCCGATCTCTAATGTACACCCTGCGACAAAAGTTTACGGACCACGGCATCTCCGGAAACGTTCAATTCCCGACCAGCCTGTAGCAGTAGCCAGTAAAACTGCATGTGACAATGTTGTTAGCATATTCTAGTCGAGGCCCGAAATATCAGTCTGCATTGCGAGGTTGCGGAGATCATCAGCTTTTTACCAGATCTCGTGCCCCACAATATTTTGCCGCCGGATGCAGCTCTTCGACACAAACTTCAGCCACCAGATACGTGCCACTAGGCATGCGCTGCTCTTCAATGGAGAAAAAAAGTAAGGGGGAGGGTGAAAACCCATTAAAATTTCTCAGGTGCTGGTCAGAAATGGACCTAAGTCACATGTATTCAGAGACGAGTGTACCCGCCTATAACAATATTCAAGTACTACGAAAATTCTATCGCTATAACCAGTAATTGTTATAACCGAGCTGCGTAAAAAAAAAAGGGGGGGGGGGATGGCGTAGCTGTTCCGAGAAAACTATAATGGCGGGGAGGTCACTTCCTCACCACTTTCCTCCATCCGGCTTCTGATTGTGTCGACTCGTTTAACTCTGCTTCCTGTGCACTTCGATCGCGTAATAAGCCGCGGCTGTCGGTCGGCGTTCAAGAATGGCACTGCTTTAACTGCAAGGAAGGGTCACGGGCAGCAGGTGACATACGAGCTCCGCGCCGAGGCATCGCTTCGGTGACCCCAAAAGGCGCCTTTAAAAAAAAAAAATGCGGGAAGGTTGCCGCGGCAGCATCTCGGCTTGAGAAATCCAGAAGAAACGCTGGAGCGAGGTCGCCACAGGCATCTCGCCACGCACTTCCCACTGGCTTGCACGAGAAAACCGCATGTCCGTCAGCCTTGCTTGCTTTACGCGAAGTTTTCCGACATCCTTCTCAAGGCATCCAGGTGCTCCACGTTGCGAAGCGCAAGGTCCCTCGCGAAAACAAACCCATGATGGACTGAATTATCTACAGGACGTCCCGCGGGGACAATGCGGCCTGCCCTACCGCATCAGCACTGCCGTCACTGTCGCTATCCGATGCAAGCACGTTCGCGACGATCGCCTCACTGGTTGGAAGCGCTTCGTTTCCACATCTACAGCAGTGCGCTTTCTTTTCACCGGCAACATCATGCCATCTTCCGTTTCGGCGGCAACAAGAACCAACTGCGTGGGCCGAGCGAACAATCTGGGCGCAGCGTCATAGAATAAAAGAACCAGCAGCGTTGTCAGAGCTATGGGCGCAGCCCATTGGTGTTCGTAGGGTCGGGAGAGCGACGGGAGATGCGCGTGAGGCTGCGTGCACCACAGAGAAGCGGGCGGCGGCAGTTGGGGTGGCGAGCGATCGTGCAGCGGCTCACATTTCAGTTTCTTTTTAGGGATTTCGCATTCCATTACCTTTAGGCACGGACACCCAGCAGCCAGACATAATCGTCATAACCGATAATACAGCATGGGGACATTGTAGTAAGCGGGTTATTTCCCCGTAGAAAACATACAAAAGTTGATGGTGCAGCAGCTTTTCATTGTTACAACCGATATATTGTTAAAACCGGTATCGTTATATAAGTGGGTTTGACTGTATTCACACATGCACCACTTACAAAAGTGGTGGAGAGCCTTCTGGGTGGCGAGTGTCCAGCAGCAAGCACGAGAGAGCAGCCTGGCTGCCATACACGCAGGCCTCATACATGTTTCAACGCCAACCTCCATTCCGACATGGGTTCTGGCAGAATTTTTCAGTCAACACATACATACGGATATTTTAAGCAAGCACAAGATCGTTGACTTTGCTTGATGAACTGAATATGCCCATCGAGGTCAGCATCAGAGCATGCTGCGTTGGGACGAGTCAACTTGTGAAGGGTATGCCGACTTGTCCTACATGCTTGGAAAAGTACTTACATACGTCAGGTTGGAAGTTCGCAGCTAACCAATTAGAAAAAAGGATTTTTGTTTGCACACAAATAGAATTTGTTGCCAAGATGTGGGCTTACCAGAAACAAGTTCGCGTAAACACCATCTGGTTGGGTTACCCCGGATTTTCCAGCTGGGTTCGTGAGCCTCTCCAAATGAGTTGCCATTGCAGGCTTTCTTAAATTGAAATTAGTACACCTGCAGGTGCAGAAGCAATAAAAGATGCAATGTAACTGCACAAGTGCAAGTTTCAGCAATAACCTTTGTTGCACTAGACACTGCAACACCACGCACGACAAGCGTTGAAAGACAGCTTCAAACGTGGCAACAGCTGCTTCAATAACAAGTGGTGCAGGTCCTCTACTGCTGGAACCAATCGCACAGTTGCAGACTGCTGCACCCCACTTTTTTCTGAGGTTCAGTGTGCTGTTTGAATGCAATTCAGAAATTGCTGCAACCTCCGATGCCCTTGATATAGAACTTTTGCTGTACGAGATTACGAGAGAAGAACCTGGTACTCTAATCAGAAAGGTTGAGCAATGGCAAATTTTAGCAGCAATTTCAGCAACCAATACTGCATTAAAAAGCACTACTATTACTTCTACAAGGTAACAATTAACAGTGGCAAAAATTCACATAAGACTAAGAATAGACGAGGCAAAGCAATGCCTCATTTCTCTAGATGCCTGCCATGTGGCGTGATAAACCCGGTTCCGTGCCCCGTCCGTTTTCCAGTCTCTGTAAAAAGGCAACGAACGCTGCTTATGGCGCGCACCTACAACCTAGATCACATGCTGCGGCCTCAGAGATTACTATGGCATTTGTTACTGTCTCGGAGGCCCACAAGAACGCTCGCTAGCAGACACCCCACATATCGGTGTTATTGACATTTCAGCTGCCTGAAGTTGAAAAGGCAACGAGTGCCAACTGACGGAATTTATGCAGAACTAAGGGAACTGCCGCTACAATGGAAAAACTAGCGACGCGGAAGGCGTCTAGTAAGGGAGGCATTGGGCAAAGGTGCTGTTTGTTTAAAAAAAATTGTTGGTGAAAAGAAATAAACATGAGGCTAGAGTGAATGCAGAACTGCACTCATGCTAGTCTTTGTTTTCTGAATAACTACTACTGCTGAAAGTTTGAAGTAACCATAAAATTCGCTGCACTACATTCTCACATGCAATTTGTCGTAGAAAACAGAACAATGCACAGATTTCGGGGTGTGTCCAGACTTTACTTTCAGAGCACCACCGCGGCTATGACACCCGTGTGCAACACTGAGTGAATTTATGACGGGCACAGACAGACCACCAGCCTTGATCAAAAGAACAGGTCCGCTCGGCACTTTAACAGACATGGGCTTCTGCGCCAGCTTTGCTTGAAGACGCTGCTGGTTCTGGCCTCTGGGATAATGAGTGGGTAACTTCCACACCGCAGCAGTCCTAGAAACTGGAACCAACGCTGGTGCTAGACGAACACCACAAGAACAGTCAGTGGCTGCTTCACGAGCACCTCTTCATTGCAGTCACTTGCTGTGCTAGCTGCTTCCCGTTTGAGACGAACATGGTGGAAGAGACTAGCCTGGTGGTACACCTTGGGAGGAACAGCCTACCAAGTTGGGGATCGTTACCACGCCACACATTTCCACTGGTTGCACTCGGGGTGGAAGTGGGGGGGTGGGGGGCATGCGTGTTGTTCAGCGAACGCGCACACGCACGCACGGTAGTCGCCGCACAGAGCGTCCGTTTTTATTCTTTGTTCAGGCTATGTACAGGGCCGACGATGGTCCAGGGGAGTTCACAGTATGGAGCAGCTGGCGCTACAGCAGCCACTGCTTCGTTCTTTGCTCTTCTGGCGCTGGTCTGCGTGGACGAGCGAGGATTAGGCCGGGACAAGGGTGGCATCAATGACACAGCTCACCTTGAGAGTTGGGCTCTGGCAGGTTCTCCCTGGGGACAAGATGCATCACAGTGGTCTTGCCCAGGGGCAGCTGCAGTGCTGTTAAAACATAGACGCTGCTCACTATTTAACTCTCGTAATGGTGTTAATATAGTGGGTTAATGTCAAAAGGTAACCAATTTAACCACTCACTGGAGCTAGTGGTCAATGAACAATCTGTTAGCAATGCAATGGGCACTTGCTGGAACAAAATGTTTTTTAAAAAGGGAGAAAAAAAAAGAACTAAGACTTTAGGTGAAAGTTTGGTCGGGTGAAGATAATAGAAAAAAAATTTCGCTGGATGCAAAACAGATATAAGCTTTATTTCAGGGAGACTAGAAGACAAAACCTTTAGATCATGAGGCAAGAATTGTGGTTTGCTGCACATACTTAGTATTGGTACAGACATGAGCAAATCAAGGCTTGACCGACTAGTAACCGTGGTTACCAACATACAGACGTCAACAAAAAGATATACTATTTTGCACTTAAGGTTCTTTCAGAAACAGCTCAGAAACTTGGCACTACATTATGTCAGACGACTAGCCTATGGCAACAGACGATATGCACATTTTTTAAAGCAAACAATATGGCTGACCTTAAGGTAATAAGCACTGCTGAAGCAACAATATGTATTTTGAAAGCTTGAGTAGCATGAGGAATGAAGGACAACAGGAATGGGAGCACCAATTAGATTTAGAATTAAAATTAGAGCACGCTGACGCATTACCTCTAATTCTAGCCTAAGGTCCTCTTTGTTAGGGCGAAATATGTGGAGATGTGCACTTGCAGCTTTTGCATACTGTCTACAGCCTCTTAAACACTACTGGCATGTTGCGTGTTATTTGTGCCGCGCAGCCCACTCATTATGCACACAATGTGCCTATGCCAAGGCTTTATCACAAAGAAACTGTATACATAAACCAGTATTTGGATATGCGCATGCTGGTGAGAGGAATTTTAATGATAACTGGAAAGTTTAGCCAGAGTTCATAAAGATTCAAGAAGCGGAAAACAAACCTTGCTTGTACACATAGCTCAAAAATAGGGATATCTTTTGTCTTTGCTGCAATTTCTTGGAGCTGATGAGTTGGACACATGCTTCAAGCTTTTCAGGTCACTTAGTTCTAAGTTGACCTACATATTGTAAAGACATCAATCACCTTCTGGCATGATGGTTAATAGTGCCAGACTTCAGACAATGATGCTCATCATGTTAAAGCCAAATGACTGAAACTTACTTTCCGCTAGGCATTTCTAGAGCTTGGAAATGGAGCCGCGATGGCTGCGGTGTGAATGAACTAGCAAAACAACAAAATGGTGGTAGGGCTCGGTCACTTGCTCTGGCTTTGACTAACTTCACGATGGCAACAGTGATTTAACGAGCCTGTCCTAGGTGGCTGTGGTGGATATAGCAATCGTTTAGCAATACTCGGATTTAGGATTGCTTCTCGATAGACTTTGCCCATGGCACAGTGCCTATGCAGAGTGTCATTTTGAATGTTCAAAAGTGTCTCGTTTTGCCCAGCGAGCAATTTTGCGCGCTCTGCACGAGAACACCTGATTAGCGGGATAAGTCAGTACCACAATCATGAGCACTGAGGCTGACGTGAGAGCATGAAAGAGCATGATTGCGACGCTGGAACACAAGTTTCGTTCCCTGCGCGGGCGACTGCACGACGTGGGAATAGGCAGACGAAACAAAGTACAACTCTCTTGTTACAGTATGCAGTAAAACAAAAACACGCAGAGATTCAGTTTGAATTAGACTTTAATTCATCTACTGGAGCAACAGATTAACCAAATAACTGATGTTGCCTTGAGTCATTCTTGAAGTCTCATGTCACTGCGAGAGACGTCACAGCATGGCTATGTACATGTGTGCACTTGTGCGATTGACGTCCGACTCTCTGACTGGGAGCGTGGCACCCACGAGAAGGGTAAATGGCATTTAGTTTGAAATTTAAGCTCTTTCTGCTGCGCGTGGGATGTAATACATAGCAGACACGATCGTTAGCACGCATTTTATGCACTGCACTTGTCAGCTCAACATGGCCAGACCTGGCGAGGGGCCTCTTAAAGGGGCCATGAAAAAGGTTGTCCAACAGTTCTCAGTTTATATTTGTAACTGAGAGTAGAAGTCCCAATATGGTTATACACACAAAATACTGGGCTCTCAGCCCATATTTTAACCCAAAATTTCAATTTGAAATCGCTGCCTCTCAACTCCCACTGACGCCAACCGCCATTTTGGCAATACTGTGTGAAGTCGGGAACTGAGGGGCCACCTCTTCGTTATCTGCTTTGAAACAGTTCGAGACTACATCGGACATCTTTCTCTGTGCAGTCTAGCACCTAGCAGCATAGGAATGACATCGCCACTGAACTGCGCCCGCAATTAGTTCACTTGCGTGATAAAGAGCATTAGCAAACCACAGAGAACCACAGGGGAGGGGGAAGAAAAAAGAAAAAAGGAAAACTGACGCATAGTGGCTCTGACGTATTTCAAACTCCTGCAATCACTTCTAGTGTTTGCAGTACACAAAAGCATGGCCTTCAAGATCGGCTTCTGTTACCTGAGGGAGTCGTTTCCTGGGATTTTTTATTCATTTCGTCACCACTCAGTATTGCCAGACTGCTTTACGGTTCAACTACGACATAAAAAAAGAAAGAAAATAAATACAATTTTTTGACTGCACTGAATGAACTAAAATTTTGCCATCTTGCTATGGGACGTGTAAGGTTTAACATACATACATAATTTAAGCTCGAAAATTTGGTGTCATGGCCCCTTTAAGGGCCCTTGAATCTTTCTTCAAATTCAAGGGTTTTCAAGGAGGTGAACAAACCCTGGTGGCCAAGTGAAAGGCTTGGCATGCTATTGCAGGTTTCATGTATCACAAAAGATTAAAGAAGGGAAGAAATGAAAAAATATATATAAAAGAAAAAAAAAAATCTGTGCCCACATCCACTCACACAAATTCGAAAATGTAGGCAACAGTGAGAACAATCAATTGATCAAAGTGGAGCTTTCTACTTTGTAACAAAATGTTATCAGTATGCCTTTGGCTGCAACACTACACACTCTGTTTGACATTACAAGGAGAAAATAAAAAAATCAGAACCTAATAGCTTAGAAACGTAGGCAATTAATTTTCCACAGGAAACAACAATATCATGTTTTTTGGTTCACTACTATATATGGCAAGGTATGCCATAATGTCTTGGGATGCATGACCTAGGACAGCATAAAAAATTACTTCACCAGATTGCTTACTACCACGGCGACCAATTAAGGCACATTACATATTCAGTGAATCTGGGGTTTAGAATTGAGTGAAGAAAGAATAATGCAGGCGAGAATCTGACTTAGATGACATATTCGTAAAAAAAGACAAATGCTAAGACAGGCCCACAGAAAAAGATTGACCAACTTCATAATATCCATGCAATGTCAATGTTAGTGTTGATATGGAGTTAGGTGATCACTTGCTCATAGACGTCTCGGCTGCAACAAACCAGGCCAGCAAAGTCTGTCACAACTTGACATTGATGACTACGACACACAATATTCTATACCAGAGAGCATGTGCCCCAATCGGAAGATTGAAGGAACATTTTTTGTCTAGTCATAAATAGCCAACAACTTTTGGAAGTAGAGCAGCGCCATTAAATAAGTCAATTTTCTAATATTCATTCATAACATGTAGCTTTGATTTTGATGATTGTAAGGATATTAACATAGACATACCATGCGTCACAGTATAGTAGAGCTACATGCCAAGCACTTTGTTAGTGCTTAATGGCACACTTTATAACAGCACCTACAAACATTCATGATTTCACATGCAAGTATTACTTTGAAATCTTGAACTGAAGCTGAAGAAGTTATGATGAAACTTTTTAATTTCGCAACCTCTTTCCAAGGTCCTGTCCTACTTTGTCCCCGCACCTGCTCATCTTGGCTGCTCACTCAGTGTTACAGAACCAATGAAGCATGCGCAGCACATTAGTGTGGAGGAAGGCACTCCTGAATTCTTAGGCTGTGACTCAGTATATAGTGAGAAGTGGTTGCTTCAGAATAATAGGAATGCCACAAGATTGAACTGCACTTTCTCCAGAGTGAGGAACCCAGTCAAACAGCACATATGCAATGCAACATCAGCTTACCGCCCAAGGTCACATTGCCGTGTAGAAAGCGTCCTTGATAGATGAGGCGCAGGATCTCTGCCTTGGACACGGCCTCGTCAGACCACTCTGCACCGCACCATGAGACATCCATATTGATAAGTGTGTACTTATCACAATGAGTGCGTTGGGCAAATGTTTAGGAATGTAACTGGATAAAAAATTTTCTACATCGATGATTGCAAAAGAGATGCAGAAGAAAGTGTGAAACGAGTATCCGATGAACAAAGAAACAATAAACGAGAAAAAATGAGCAATTCAGATGGAAGGGAGCAACTGCAACAGTGCAATGAATAAAAGAAACTACCCCAAGGGTCGTATTCTCTCAAACCAAAGTGTTCTCACAGAAGCAACAAAACGAACTGCTTATACTTTAGCCATTAGGCCAAAACTTGAGTACACTTGAACAGTATGGATGCTTATACTAAAGACAAACCAGTATACTAGAAATCATTCAACCAAATTCACTTTGCCTTTTCAAAGTACCACAACACTGGATTGGCAAATATACAGCAGCACTCCCCCTGACATCGAAAAGCGTAACATAAGAGATTGAAGTTTGTCACCTGTTAAGTAACAATATGCTATCATAGGGTTCCAATCCTTCCATAATACCACTAGACATGCGACTGGCCTAGGCACCATCACATGCTCTCATTGCCGCCTTACTGTTCAAAAACACAACAAATATTCCTCATTTTTCCCAAACAGCAACAGAACAAAAATTATTACGACTAATCTTTCAATCAGTGCACTGAGGGTGTACAACTTTTCAGCGTGAGATAGAATGTGGTCACATTATGCATTTTCTATATCTAGGGTTAAGCATTTCCGGTTTAAACTGGAGAGAGAGCAAACAAAGTTTTAACAGAGGGTGAAAAGGAGGAGTCAACGATCGCAAATTTACCAGGCAGCTAAGATGGTGACTGGTGCGCAGCTGCAAGCCTGTGTGAGATTTGATGCAGGAAGCCTGGCAAGGTCAATGTCACATGTCAGCTGATGCCAAAGCAATTTTTTACATTTTTTTTCTTTCTTATTTGCATCTGTTTTGCCCCTGTCACCAAGATGAAACAGAGACGTGGGAAACTGGCTACACGGAGTACAAAAGAAGCCCTGGCCCAAGTTCTTGCACTGCGGCCACTGCAGTGGATGAATAAGTTTACTAACAGTAACACAAAGTCATGTGTACATATATCTTTTTTTTTCTTTTAATTAGTTGGAGATCTGCATCCACATTTGTATACAAGTTTTAAGTGCGCTCACTCTTAAGCTGTTGGCATGCTTTAGCTAGGCTGCTTCTCAAAAATTGTTACTTTATTCAATGGTGACAGCTACAGTACTGAATGGAATCTGCAATCGTATCACACCTTTCAGAGTGTAAGTAATGACCCACATACTATGCAATGGAGGGAGGGTAAGTTTGATGAGGAAAATTATGCACTAAAAGAAGCCGGTGAAAAGTCACCTAGGAAAACATATTCACAGAAAAAAGCTTAATTTCTTGGTGGAAATAAAAACCAACAAAGGTACACTGAATATCGTGAACATAAAAACAAAACACCTGGATAATATTTACATGTTAGCCTGGACATGTTCTTCATACGTGCTAATGATTTACGTAAGTCAAACATTCATAAATTCCCAGCCACAAGCACCTTCATACCTAAAATGTTTTTCCTGAAACAATTACAACAGCACAAAATGCGCCAAAAGCTGTATGCCAGAAACATCACATTTCATTTTTGGGGGACTGTACATTGCCAGCAACAACAGCTTTCACAGACAATATTGTGCATAACTGCCCCATGGTTACTCGCATGGGATGTTGCATTTCTCACCTTGGGGCCAGTTGTCAAACACGTGCTGGGCAATCTCTGCGGCCGAGTCATTCGGGCTGAAGGCAAACTCCTTGGTCTTGCCACTGACCAAGATCAGCCGCAGGTTCACCTGCGAGAGCGTGCCACGTGTTCAAGTCATGTCACCACAATCCTCAGCCCCACTTGTAGACTCATATACTGACGCAATCACCGGTGCCTTCTCCTGATGAGCAGAAGCCCATTGTGCTGTCCACCTGGCAAAAGCAATTCATAGATCACACCCAGCACTGACAAACCCTCAGCTAACTGCACAATCACACTAATGAAGCACGATTGTTATTCTAAATCTCGAAAGACTGAGAAAAAACAGTGTTCTCTACCACCACTTGACCCTGCCTAGCTGGAACAAAGCTCAGCTCAGAGTCAACATGCACAGTGCAGCTAAAAATGTTGGTACTAAATATTTACTGCCAGTTAAAAGTTTTCTACCACATAATTATGCAATGCTCTCTTTTTCTTTTGATGTCCATGTACCATTATTACATAGAGGCCCTGTTTTTGGCGAGTTCTCACTTTTCTTCCTGAGGTTCCTAATATTTATGTAAGACAAAGACAATTCACTGTATTTATTTATGACATTTAGCTTCATCCCTGCAATATGTTTCGAAAACAGCACATCATGACCTCAGCCCAAGCTGCCTCTGCATGGCTAATACATGTGCAGCAATTAAATAAACCGTGCTAAAGGCATGCAAGTCCTGCATGACATTTTTTCCCAAAAGATTCAGTATACTAAAAAGTTGTCTTGGGCATATATTCTTCACATTCTTATCAAACGCAATCATTTACAAACTTAAAGTGCCATGTCCAGGGGCACAATTTGATCAGCAAGACAAACATCGCATTTTTATGCCCTTGTGTCGACAACAACCTCCATTAATGAAATTCCATTTGATGTCCCTTCCACAGGACATCACCTGCATCATGTAATTAAGTGTTAGGCCTTTCACTTTGTTTCTTCTGCTCGACCACCACAATACAGCCAATGAATTAGGTCACAATTATAGCTGTGTAATTTCCTAGAAGAATGAGCACTAGCTTTTCAAGAGTCCTTCCATAGCCAGCCATGCTACTTCGGTAGTTCTGTACACTGCACAAGCTTCAATGCTACTTTCAGAATGGCTGTTTTGGTCTTCAGTGTCTCAATCCTGCATAGGTGCAATCCACCATCAAAGCTATCAGTCAGTCATCAAAGCTAACTCTGCTTTTCTATGGCACTGTAGTTCTGGTTAGAAAAAATAGTTGGAAGACATAGGCACTGTCAGACACTTGGTAAGCTACAGCTGATGACAACAATTTATGCCAGATATGATGGCAACCAGAAAAAGTTTTTGGTGTGTGAAAGTTTATGACATATCGTTTAACCCTTTTTGGTCGAACTATTCCTGTAGGAATTATAATAACGTAGAAATATAATATTATAATAGAAATTGTACTTCACAATGGAATATCCGTCATAGTGTGTGTGTGTGTGAGAGAGAGCAGACAGCGCAGGAAAAAAGTACTAATGAAGAAAACTGGAGCACCAGTGACTCAAATTGCATAATGTGTTTGCTTGGTGTCATAGATAAAAATGATTCTCAATTGAATTTTACAAATAACTACATTTTATGAGCCCTCTATGCTGCATCACTGGCAGCTATTGCATAAAGTTGCATAAAGATAATCTTAGAATAGTCGGTCGCAATCACATAACTACTATGGTGAATCAAGAAGTTTGAGGAATAATAAGAACTGTCTGCAGTGCAGCGAATTGGTGAAATTCAAGATATAATGTTATACTCCAAAAAGCTCCACAGAAAATGTGTTAAATAAATAGCGGAAAATATAAATATGACTATCCCTCGGAAAACATTAATAAAGCATAACTAAATGCAATCGGGTCTACAAATGAAGTACAGAAACGGCAGTTGAAGTGCACAAAACATCACTGGAAACATTCAACAATAACAGGTAACGCTCATCTCCACAGGTACACTCGTAAACTACACAATAATTTGATAGCATCATATAGGTCTTATCACTGAGCTCAAATATTTGGCAAAGACAACTTTATGAAGTCATACGATCTGAAAACCCAGAGAGCATGTGCATTCTTACATCAACACCCTACCCAAGCCTGCTCACCAAGCAAAATGTTGGTAATGGTTGGGACAATACAATGGGGTCGCAGAATATGCAACGCGTCGGTTTTGTCATCCCTTCTTCGCATGTCCGTGTCTAGCACAATGGTGGCGCTCACCTTCGAAAAGTATTTCATTTGCAAGCCACAGCAGTTCTCGATTTGATATTTATTATCGGTGTATATTACAATTGCAAAGAATGCCATGTCCAGCAGATGCCAAGTTGGTGCCTAAGTTATTAGCTGATAAGCTCAGTGAATCGAAAGTTGGCACTATGCATATGATCAGGCGACGTTGGTTGAAACTGCTAGTCCGATCATGCACGCGAAAGTTGACACGAACTTCTTGTGTGAAGTTTGGTCACACTTTTTCGGGCTAAGGTAAGCTGAACAACGTACTCAATAGAAACGCTACCACTTCAGTGTAAAAAAACAATGACTAAAGGCGTGGCATCATGTCGTACACTCATTAAGCAGGACAGAGCGCCTCGTTCTTTCGCTTTTACGTTTGAATACACGCAGTTTTATCACACATCACTTCCGCAAAGGCTGTGATCAATAAATGAAGACCGTACTTGAGTTTGTCCTGCACAACGGATCGGCACTTCCAAACGAAGCACCTTCTTGCCACGGAGCACCCAGTTCACATGGAAAGGTCTATAAGCTTGATCTACTCATGCCACCTAAAAGATACCCAAAGTGACTAAGTATGCTTCTATAAACGCCTCCGTCAGCAACATGGGTCATCATGCCAAGTGAACGAAGCGAACCACCATCACGAGCAGTGAACGCAGTGAACAATGTTTAGCTAGTGCTCTATTGGAAAGGGACGGAACGATTGCGTGGACGTGCTAAACAACCTCCACTCAATGTACGAGCACTGTCGCTAGTTTAACATACTGTACACGTTACGAGAGGCATGGTAATGGCAAGACAGCTTTCACGACGTGCGCATAGGCGCGTACCGATTGTGATCGACAATGTCGGAATGCGAGCTTTCGCATGCAAGGACAGGCAATGAGACGCAAGTCGCCTCACAGAGTCAATTGTCTACGGACCGATGCGGGTGGGGCGGGCGGCTCAGAGGCTCGCATCTCGTTTTGACCCCTCTCACGAGCTCCAGGACGAACCGCTCTGGCGGCCGCGTTCCCGTACTTAGTGGACTGACTGGCTTCTGCAAAATCCAGGGCCGACATGCGCGGATCGATGCCACTAGCGACAGGCAGCAGCCAAGTCAGCCATGCGTGCGCCGACCTGGTCTGGACCTCGGCTCACCTTGTCAGACGGAATCCGACTGCTCATTGCTGCGGGAGTTGAGCACAAGGCTGGAATCCGCGACACAGCAGAGACGTTTCCGCAGGACGGTGCCTAATGGTGGACGGCTGGGCTATGCCTGACGACGACCACGGCAGAGATCACGTAATGAGCATCACTTCGATGAAGGGATTTTCGCGACGCTCACGCCGCTCGCAAACAAAGGCGAGCATCAGAATTTACGAGGAGCTCCGCGGACACATCACTCGGCGACAAAGTAGGCGAACAAGCTAGTTCCGATACAGCTTCTGAAAATGGCGTTCCTCTCCCCATGAGCCCCGGTGCTTGCTGGGAAATGTTGACCTCGCGCGCTGCTCAGCGGTAGACGATGGCACTCGGCCGGAGGCCGATCGATTGCTGCTGCTTGGGGCTTGGCCTGCATTCGCGTTCGCTTTGTAGATTGTAGGTATTCTGTTGTTCATTCGGGAAGCTCAGCTCGGTGGCAAGCACTGTAGGGCCGCTAGCGACAATGTAGCCGTGCGTCCACAGTCGCGCTTCTCAAGTACGCCGCCGTCCGTGCCCGTGAAGTCCGCGACATTTGTTAATCGATCATCGTAGTTATATCCGTTTATGTTAACCCATAATCTTTACAGCATACTGAAACATGTGGTGCGCATTTATTGCCCGCATTGAAGGTCGATTACCACTTATATTTTTGTTCATGTGAATAAGTTAGAGGGAGGGTACACATATCAGTCGCGTTTGCGTCAGCTGTCTTATCACAGAACAAGGCCAATAAATATTTGATTTTTTAATTTCTAACTTAAGGGCGAGTCGGCATGCTAGACACCATGATATGATGCTCAAAAAAAGAACATAGGCTCAAACTTGGACGAGGGTGTTTCAATTTAGAATCATGGTAGGAAGTTTTTAAAAAATCCGTAAAAGCTATACGACCCGAAATGCATCGCCATAACGGGCCCATTGCGTCAAAGACCGAAATTATCCTCACAATCGTATGGTCACTTAACTCAAATACATCGGTCCGAAGATAGATGGGAGTGGGCAGCATGAACATGTAGGTGAGAAGAGGATACCAACCAAATATGTTTAGTTCAGTTTACAGGACATTTCTAGCACCAGCACTAGTATGCTGCGCAAAACTGATGTGGTTCCAACAGAACATGTGGCTTGAATGAGGACATTGGGAGAGAGATGCGTCTTAAGTACGACAAGCAATTAGATGCAAATAATAGTTGGAAGATGTGGGAAAGCAGAAGGTTTTGTTCCGTAACGAGAACAACTCTTCCCAAGAAGAGATAGTGTTTCTATTATCAAGGAATTACGACATCAGCACCAAGAAATTGAGGAAGCTGTAGGCAAGTACCAGTGCAAAATGGAAGAAACATGTTAAGTGCAGTAAACCTATGCAAAAACAACTATTGCGAACAGAACGATTTTGGAGAGACGGTAAACTTTTATTGATGCCAGCAATTGTGGGGGCGGACACAGCCTCGCTCCGCCTAGCAGGCGGTCGAGATCCCCTGGGTCTTGCCAGCTCCTTGGCTAGCTGGATGGCCCAGGCCTGGTCTCGCTGGTCTAAGCTGAGCAGCAGCTATGGGAAGTGCATTTTTCTGTGGAAGTTGCCCATATATCTGGATTGAAGCTGTTGCAACGGAATCACCCAATATTTCAGGGATGTCAGCAGTTTGCCACCTTCAGAGTTGTTTGCTCTTATAGTGACAGTACAGAAGTATATAATAACCTTGAGACATGAAATGTTCGAAACATGTCATGTACAGTGCTCACGGAATGAAACGCGACAGCAAGTATTTGGTAGAACCCAGCATATGTGCAGACAACTCGAGAGTACCATGTCATGTCGCTATGAATCTGGTCACTTAAGGCGACTCTGACTCCGCTCTACGTGTACACACCAAAGTTACGTCGATGTGACACGAACTGCAGCCAGTACAAACGAAAGTCTGGGCATTAGTTAGCACTAAATTGACGCATTTCATTCCGTGAGCACTGTACATGATGCGAAAATTTAGAAACGCCAAAAGGAAGCAACTTGTATGCGCTGAAGGTGATGTGAAATATGCCACTCGTGGCACTGTGCGCACAGACACACAACCTAACACTTCTGTACACAAGGGCAATGGCGTTTACCAAGTTAGGGTCTGCACTTTCCAAGATGCTCATTTGGTAGAATCAAGGACACTTTTATGCTACATTTGTATTATTTTGGTTTATTCTATTGCATATTGTGTCCAACAGAATTGGCAGACTTTCTGAAGAATCGCCAAAGAGCAACGTGAAATCTAGTTATGCCACAGAAAATGCGATTCTGTTCAGTTTCTTCTGCTTCCACAAATGTGTACAGGGGAAATGTGAAGGGGGACCTATTCAGGACAAGCAGAGAGGTTCCAGCATGCAATTGTTAAGCAAGACCATATAGGAATGAAAACTTCACATTTATAAAAATATTGCTGTAGGACAAAATATATTAAAAGAGTGCTGGTGGTATGTCATGTCAGCTGTCATTATATTCTAAAGCATATGACACAAACATTCTCTTCTGTATTCAAAATGCAACAATTTATTTACCATGTGTCTCCACTTTTACCGTGGTATATGCATACACAACACAGGGTTATGCAGTGGTCATTTATTTTAAAACATACACTCATAACATAAGATTATAATATAAAAATAACATAACGAAATAAAAAATACAACCAGGCTAACACAACTGGCTCAACACTGTCTCCAGCACCCTGCAGTGTTCAGATAACAAGGGAAGCAGGAATAAACACAGGAATGGAGACCTTTGCATTCAAATGTTGGTCATTTGGCAAATAAACAGTGGTCAATCAAGGTCACCCACATGCACTGCAATAAATTTCCATTCCAATCCTTCTATTGTCACCGGCATAAATGGTATATTGAAATCAAGATCTTAAAATCACATGAGGAGTAGCATAAAAGCTGCTTCTCTTAGAATTAATACTGTTTATATGCACAGAAATTAAGAAAAGAGAGAAAAAAAGGACACAGTTCTGTAGAGAATAAACTGCTTATAGTCGTGGCGCAGTCAGAATTTTTTTGAAACGGGAGGTGGGGAGAGCCCGTGCTTAACCCAACTATGCCCATGGCCAAGGAAAAACTGTGTGGCTGCTCAATTAAGACACCTGCAGCACACTTATCAATGTAGCAAACTGCTCATTTCACCAGCTGGCAATTGTGCTTGTGACTACATTTGCCTTAAATAATACTGTGACTGCACTTAACACGGCCAGCGGCTTCCTTAGGCACTTGCACACTGAACACTAGTCACTGTACACACCCTCGAGACCTCGTGGTTCACCATAAAATAACAAGTCTGCTGGATGTTTACAGAAGCAATGGCAAGACAAATGAAAGACATGCCAATCGTGCTCATGAGAGAAAAATTTTAACCTTGCAGAAGCGCCTACACGAGACACTGCTTCAGCAGCTTCGGTGTAGAAGCTAGAGTCTGTCTAAATACGGGCACAAATTTCTCCATGAAAATTTCATGTAATAGCACACTGCTTTTTTATTGTACAGTGTAGTATACTGTTAAAGTGAATGTGCAGCTCTCTAGCTGAAAGTGACGGCTGAAGCTATGTCAATGCACCAAAAGGGCATAAAATGGTGCCATCCCCACCCACCACAAGTCACAAGCTGCACAGCCGGGCAATTGTACACTTGCCAGAGGGAAAAATTTGCATGCGCTTTACGCTCGTGTGTTGCCTTTAACCGCACTGTGGACCGCACTGTACATGTCTACATTCTATGCAAGGTACAGCAACTAGTACTTTCCTATTTCTTCCATCCCCATTGCCTCTGATCAATCTTTGCTTCTACTAATTGCTTTCACCGGTTGTCTGCTCCAAGATTTCTCTAGAGCTTTACTTCCAATCACATGCAGAGACTTCATTATCAATCAATCGCTTTTGATTATAGTTTCACTTTTTAATGATGATATTTTAGAGTAATGAGTGATGCTAATCACATTCAGGGACTTTACTATCAATCAATCGCTTTTCATTATAGTTTCACTTTTATATGAGAATATTTTAGAGTAATGAGTGATGCTAATCACATTCAGGGACTTTATTATCAATCAATCGCTTTTGATTATAGTTTCACTTTTATATGACTTGTTATTTTAGAGTAATGAGTGATGTTACATTTTAAGCTTTCAGATTCTTACATCAGAGACTGCATCTGCAGCATAAAAGGTGAGGTGGGCTGCAGTGCCTTACTGCAGAAACTGCATTTTCCGACATCTTGAAGTTAAACCGTGCAGAAAATTCAATTGAACATGACAACACATGAAGGCCTGCACACCAGCAAGCTTTTTTTCATCACACGTGGTTCTGGTTGTTCTTAGCCAATCGGCATTGTGTCAAATTGACACCCACGAGGAGTGATTGATTGACAATACAGCTTCAGGTATTGTAGCAAGCTCTGCAAGAGTGAGTAATTGCAGACAGTGCAATTGCATCAGTTGTACAATTTGGGGAAGATTGGAACAAAAAGTACATGATTGGTGGCAGGCAATGTGCCAAGCACTCATTCAGAATACACAAACAAGAAAAAGGAGACCTTTATAAAGACATGCAATGTGTTTTTTGTAGCAGTGAGTAGCATTCGTGCATCATGGAGAAGCATTATGTCTTAATAGTGGCAACAAGGCATAACACCTTCCTCCTTGGTATAAGAGCTGAAGTGTTCCAGTGAACAGGCAACAGTTGAGTGACAAAGACGCTGGCAACAGGTTGTCGACGTGATAAATCTTGGCTACACAGTGGAGTGCTTTCTTATAACCCCTGAAAATTCGAATTTTACAGAGACCATTTCAGATAGCGATTCGAACAGACTGTCAATGTAGGGTAGAGGGAAAAAAAGAACTTGGATTTAAATATGCTCTACTCAGTGCTTCACCTCTGCTCCTAAAGCTGGAGGGCAGCGACACGACTGTCAACACGTCACCCTGCTTCAGAAATGCTCTTCTGCAATTTCAGAGTCTAAACTCTACAACCATGCATACTACCTGTGCAAACTCAAGGGTTGGCACTGCATTCACTCAGTGCCAAGATAAAGCTTAGAGTCGAAGAACATTCGCGAGTACGGTGGAAAAGCCTAAAAGACACTGACATAGATGTTTCCAATGGTAGCTCCTTGGATGCTGCTAGAACCCAAGGCCTGAAAGCACATGGTCAGTGGCACCGCCTACGGATGCTTGCAGCACTCCAAAAAGCAGCACGCACATTCTTTTGCACAGTACTAAAGTAGTGCGTGTGTGTGTGCAGCTGCAGTGTCGCCACCTGCAAGATGCTTGCAGAGCCACTGCATTATTTTACCTAAATGTAAACAGATCAAAAGGTGTCCAGTTTGCAGCAGCGACAACATGCACAACAGCACATTCCTCAAGAGATTAAAAAGAGGGAGGGGGACTAACCTTGGCATTTCAACAGCGAGCCTGTGTTATATGCACCTGTTTCTGGCACGCTGCCTCCAGATCTTGGGACACAATGCATATATCACACAAAGCCTTGCAGTTGTTTTGCCAGTAGTGTTTTCCTGGATATCACTTAGATACACATAGGAACTTCTAATGTATAGTGATCACATTATTAGCACTAGAGTGGCCTTAAGGTTTCATATTACATACACAGCATCAAACAAGCATACATGCACTTGTTCTCGCGTGAAGTACAAAATGCCCAAAACATACAAGGGGCCCAATCTCAAGACAAGAACGTGTTGGCGATAGCCTAATCTAACACTAATGAACGCACAAGATTTCTGGTAGGCAACTTCCTACACAGCTATTGACCACTTTCATATTCAATAGGATAACTGTGGCGTTTAACACTCCAAAGCTGCATTGTTGGCAACAAGGGCTCCAGATTAATTTTTCATCTCCTGTGGTTCTTTATTGTGTTTCTAGTATCAAACAGCTATTTTATGAATGCAAATTTCGCTTGTACTCTTTATTGCATACATCTTGGTATGAATAAATGAATAGCCTTTTTTTCTTTACCCTAGTGTGTACTGACTACAGTTTTGTATAGCTTGACAGCCCACCTGTATGGATATACAATTGAACTTTGATATAAGAAAGCCGCATCAGGCATAAAAATATCTCCCTTACATTCAATACTTCTTACAACCACGTGTTTGTTACATGCTTGTATTGGAAAGAAACATTTAGATCTGCTTCATAACATCTGATGATTTGTTATATCAAGGTCCAATTTACTGCATTCAGTTGAGAATCTATATGACACCTGTTCATGTGTTTATACTGCCTTAAGTTGTCTGTAAAGGCAGTACACTAATTTTTGGTTTATACATATCATGAAATGTAAAATTGCGACACCAACCACAGTGCAACAGTTATGACATCAGGAAGCATAGGCGTTCTCGCTCAATCCATAACAACAGAGTAAACGAGCTCAATCAGTGACATGCGAAACTCTGCAATCTGGCTTTGCTACCCAACTTGATTGCCGTCAGTAAAACTGCAGTGCTTGCGCTTCTCAGCATGCCAGCTGCTCCTTTTCCTGAATGTGAGACTCGCCACCTTAGTGGAGGCAGTTGAGTCGCGTGCCTGCTTGCCCAGTTTTGCACGCTTTAATGGAATATTTTAGATTTCTGGAAACAATGTTGTCAACCGGTTCATTTACCAATGGCTGATTAAAAACTGGTGTCTCCTGTAAATCACCAAGTAGGTTCCACCAACAAGAAACCTTTCACCTTCAATAGCATAAAATCATAGACATACACGTGGGCCCCTTGTAAATACATAAATTACGCCACTCATATAAAATAATCACAAGTAGGCGCAAATAAAATGGCCTCTTACAAAGATACATTAGCATAGCCACTACACCCTTGCAAAAAAACTTTCACTCGAAATGTCAAACTTGCAAGCTTGGCGCTGCTTCTTGCTAGGTTGCATTGATATGCCCGCATGTCCATGTCTAGTAGTTAACTCGGATGTGCCACTTTATGGCAGACCTATAAGAAAACATTTCCCTTGGTACAAGCAAGTAACGCAGTGAAGATACACATAAGCTTGCACTGCAGCAACACATTGTCTTACACTCTACATAAGCTACTTGTTGAGCGCAAATGGATGATGTGTTCTAAAGTGTTATGGTAGCACCTATGGGCATCTCTGCACTAGGAGTTTAATTTTGATCATCTGGGGTTCTTTGAACCAATGCATGGTGCACAAGTATTTTTGCTTTCCACCGCCATCGAAATGTGGCCACTGCGGCTGTGATTGAACTCGCGCAGCACTATGCAATGTGAGGATAGGGGCAATCTACATTGAGTTAGGTATGCTGTTAAACCTTAGCAACTGCTGCACTTGCCTCCAGAGCTCGGGCAGCATGTAGCGTAGTGTGGTGGACAACCACCACAATCTTTTATACTCAAGGTAACCATTCAGAATGCAAGGAGTGAACCACATGGCCGTTCAATATAACATAGAACGTTAATAGAGAACATGAATATAGTACGTTAATAATGTAGAACGTTATTATAACATAGAACATTCAATATAATTTGAGCACAAAGGTGCCCACTGGTGTCACCATTATACTCCAGAGCTCCACCTTGGCTGGTGAAGTGCAACATAAACTGTACGGAGAAACCAACCCTGCTCTTGCCATTTCCTCACAGTGCAATAGCTATGTTGTGTATTTGTGAGTACCGGGTGAGGCGTATCTACTGTATGGCGCCTGCAGAACTTTGTGAAAGTTAAGGCTGCCAAGAGAATGCAGGATGTAAAAGTATGACAAAAAAGACTGGATAAGTGACAAGAAGAACTACGCAGATACCAGCATTGATTTGATGCGACCGCTTGTCCCTGCCTATTTCTTGCACTTGTTTTCATGCCATTCCACTTTATGCGCTTCATAACTGGACACAAGTTGCGAAGCAGTGTTACGACTTAAACAGGCTAAAGCAGAAGTGGACATGCCTTTGGAAACTTCAGCAGTCTTGTTAGCTTCACTAAAAAATGGGAAAACATCACTAAAGCCTAAGAAACAGCAGCTTCATGTTACAATTTTGTATCTTTATTGCAGGTCTTCACCTTATTAATTCCTGCTATTATTCGCTGTTGATATTTGGTAAGATGAGCTGACATGTGATGGGGCACTTTTCTTCCCTTTCTCTCGTCTTGTATACTACACTATATATTTTATTTTGTCTCCACAAATGCAATGCGAGATTTTTTTTTCAAGTTGACAGCTTCAGAAAGCACCTGGCATTATGTTTACAACCATGTCCTGGATATTACATAGAATTCACCCTTTCCTACCCCTAATTTCGCACTTCAATGACAGCCTGGCTCAGCCACTAGACAACTAAATGTTGCAGAAAAGCCAACCTCCCTAGAGCAGGATGCACAGGTCGGCAAGTGGTGAGAGCGCAACTCGGTGCAATGAAGTACGGGACTGATGGAATAAAGGGGCCAAATTATGGCAAAGAAGCTTACCTAGGTACATCATCTGGGGCCACAGGCTACTAAATTTGCCTTTCTCCACCTTCCCCACACTGCTGACTGATGTTCAGGAGTCAGCTGTTATACAGTTACTGTGCAGTCAGCAGGTTTTCCTGTTTTCTGTCAACCAATTCCTCTTTCTCAACAGAGGATCAAGAAATGGTGGAAGAGATGAGCGAACAAAAGAAATGAAAAGAATTGTGGTTTCAAGAAACAATGATGACTTCCACTAACCTTAATTCTCCACGACAGAAAGTCTGTTTTCCACAGGATCATTTCAAGCAGGTTCAGTTCTTTAGTCGTCATTTTAAATCAACTTACTCTGCAGCAGATATATATATATATCTCTCTCCAGCTCTGCTGTCGAAGGCCCGACTGCAAACGTCAAAACTTCATTTCAGCATGCTGAGAGGGCAATTATGTCTGGTTGCAGTGGTTCGTGCAAACATCAGAGCACAACTTAGACTTTGCATGTGATGGCCGAGTTTGTAGCAGTTGCGACACTCACTTTTTGAGACAAGCATCATTTGTTCAAGTGATGCGGATAACAGTAGTAACATTGAAATTAACATGATTTTTTGGTAACCGTGTCAATGTGAACTAATGTGGCAATGTGGAAGCAAAAATTAGATACCATACATAGTATCAACTGCACAGAGTGACCTCCACTGTGATTCGGTATGGAGAACTTAAGTTTCCCTGTGGCATATTTGGATTTGCTAAAGAAATGTGCTGATCCCACACACGGTGGGAATCAATGTAAGCGAAGCTTTCTGTGCTGTTTGCACTTATTGACGATATGTGGCGGTGATGTTGACAGCACACGACAGCCGCGATGTGATGTTAGATGTTACTTTACCTGCACCACTTGTGTTCGTCCACGTAGTATACAGAAAGACCTGTCATTCATTTACTCATGCCTTTACTAAAGAGAACCCAAATAAGCAATGCTTTCTGACAGTGCATTTTCTTTCTCACGTGTCATGTTAGGTAAACTGCCATGAGCGTAGAGGGGTATAGTTAATCACCCATTTCCCGACTACGTGGGTGCGGCATATGGTTGTACCCATTCCCTGCCTCCTCTCATTCTGCTCCCTCTCTAACATTCTCCCTACCTCCTCCCTGGACTGTCGTTAGTGTTGCACGTGAGCATGAAGGCAAATGGGAAGTGTGGCAGCTCCTGCAATGCTTTTGCAGAGGGTCACGCCTAATTACGGCGTCCCTAAGGGCATGTCAGAGGGCACTGTGGCCCAGCGTTACCAGTTCTAACGAAACTTGTTGACATCACCTATCTCATCTCTTGCACCCTTGCCGTGAGCTTTTAACCACTTGCCAATGTGGCATGCAAGGCGGCAGCAGTAGCCATGGAAAAGTCAAAGGAAGCGGCAAAGAAAGTTTTGCTTTAAAACACAAGTTCTCACTCAGGTAGTACACCCAGACCAGCCACTAAAATTTTCAGATTAAAGGGAGATGCTACGTTTTTTTTTTTTTGCTAGAGAGTTGATAATACTGCTACTCATAGATTTTTAATGTAGATTTTAAATATGTCATTAGTTCTTGTGGAGCTACTATATCTTTTAGTTATGTCCTACAAAACTGCAAAATATAGCGATCTTTGGAGGCACTTCCTTGCGTGTTAAATTTTCATGAAAAGCACCATGCCATAGCTTATTTAGCTCTTTGTAGTCGGCAAAGTGCCGATATGTATCCAAACTGCACATATAATTAGTGAAACTATGCAAGAAAAGATTAGTAAACTTCAACAAATATTTTTTTTTGCAATCCCATGAGAATAACCTTGTTCACTTATAATTGTTCTAACTAACAAAATTTGGCATACATATGCTTCAAGATATGTAGGATGCTGATACCTACTTAAAATTGCAATATCTATCGGCTGTAGCTGCAAAAGTACAAGGTTATATTTCATGGGATTGTGAAAAAATTAGTTAAGGTGTCCTAATTTTTTTTTCATAGTTCCAGTAACTGTACATGCTGTTACAATAGATATCGGCACGTTAAGGTCTACAACAAGCTAAATAACCTACAGCACAATGCATTTTGTGAATATTTTATACACAAGAAAGTGCCTCCAAAGTACACTATATTTTGCACTTGAGTAGGACATAACTAAAGAATATAGCAGTTACATAAAAGCTAATGACATGTATGAAATCTAGATAAAAAACCCTATGAATGGCAGTATCTTCAAATCTCTATTACAAATACTTTTTTCCCTTTCTTTTTCTTTTTTATTCCGACTGGCATCGCCACTTAAATTGTGGGGTTTAATGTCCTGAAACTAAACAGTAGGTTATGAGGGATGCCATAGTGGAAGGCTACGGGTTAATTTTGACCACCTGGGATTCTTTAACTTGCAACTAAGTCACAGTAACATAAATGTTTTTGCATTTCACCTCACCGCCATAGCCAGGAACTGAGCCCGCTACCTCATGGTTGGCATCAGAATGCCATAGCCACTGAGCCTGAGTTGAAATTCTCGATAGTACTGCTTGACCTCAAGCACAACCTTTGGTGCTGTTCTGGTGTTTCAGAGTGCGGCACAGCAGTGAATGAGCACCACTTTCCAAAACATTAAGCAGGAACATTGTGACCTGTGCGGGAGCTGCCATCCAGAATGCGTCTGAAGACAGAGTATGGGGTGTACATAAGCTAAATTTGAAATTTTCAACTGAAACACATTGATCTCCCAAAGCTTATACACTAATGCCGGGACAGATTGTATTTCTAATATTTTTCCTCTTATCATCTCGTCTGTTGCCCAAGTGGCATGCCACCTATGTTATCATCAGGATTTACCAGTCATGAGCGATGGATCATGAAAAGGAAATAGAGTCAAGCAGAAAGAATCCTTAAGTTACACTGGCCTAGGACTACAAGGGGTGCCCCGATGGGAGGTTCCAGATTAATAGTGGTAATCTAGCATGTTTTCAAAGCATGCTGAGATCTCAGCTCATGGGAATTTTCATGTTCCGTCCTGAGCAGCCAGAAATCAATCCTGCGACGTCTTGCTCAGTAAAAAAACATCTTTGCTGCTGGGCCACGATGGCGGCTACTGGATCCAATAAGCTACTGAATGTTTCCAAAGGCATAACTGGACCTGGGTGTGTAAGTTGGTGTTGCAGTCTAGATTATCACAGGTTTTGAGCCACAAAAGGGGCTCAGACGGATCATCACGCTCATGCACAAGACTCGTCATGAAGCAACGACACAGGCCAAGCAGGACACATCAGATGAAAGGCAGCCCCAGTCACCAAGGCCATGTGGAAGGAAGCCTTGACAGGGCCTACAATAAAAGAAGTTGAAATAACCTTTACTTCCCAGTAGTTTCTGTACAAGAAATTGGTGCAAAGGGATTTGGGTCCACAGCAATATAGGCTAGCGCTGGACCGACTATAAGTAACGCTACACATACTGCAGGAAATGAAAAACATAGCTTTTCACCACAAAAACACAGCATTGCAGGGCTATTGGCAAGCCCTAATAAGAAGCATTGCACTGTATTACAGTAGAGCATTACATTAGAGTAATGTTGCACTGAACTGAACTGAAACTGAACATTGTTCATAGAATGCCCAGGCTATTAAATCTTAAGTCAAGAGCATATGTGATGCAATTATAGTGTTCATTTCATTTAATAGTGAAATAACTTATGCTTCGTTACTGAAAAATTATACAGTAAAACCTCATTAATTTGGATTTCACGGGACCAAAAAAAGATGTCCGAATTAACCGAGTGTCAAATTATCGAGGG
Organism: Dermacentor albipictus; assembly: GCF_038994185.2. NCBI lineage: Eukaryota > Metazoa > Arthropoda > Arachnida > Ixodida > Ixodidae > Dermacentor > Dermacentor albipictus. The sequence continues at coordinate 36,482,926 of NC_091823.1, forward strand.
TATCAAGAAAACAAACAAATGCTTACTACATCAACACACTTTTATTTACTGAATGAATCAGCAAATCCTATCTCTATTTTGCACAAAAGCAGTGCAAAAGCTGCAATTCTTGTCATCTCGTGACTGATTAGTGCTCATAGTGGCGAAGGACACGCAACTTCTTTGCACTGTGGCTGCAGCGTGCGTCTTCATCTGAGATACGTGTTTCACTACTGCACGCACATCCGGATTATTTTCCCACCAGTGAGCCCATTGCCAACAGATCGCCCGTCCATCGCTATATGTAACCGGCGCTTGCTGGTGTTTGCCGCAACTGCCGCAGACGAAACTGCAGCCCCCATCGACGTGACCATGTATCGCGACTACGGAGCTATAAAGGCATGTGGCTGATTCGGTCTTATACACAGTGGTAAACGCAAGAAAAGGCTTTAAAGTCACTGACGCCTATGATGATGCAGACTCTGCCGCTTTGTTTCGGTTGCATGCTAGCACCTTTATTGCTCTTTTGCGTCACACATTTGTGGTGATCCACACTTGCAAAGTTCCAAGAGTTGTCCGAATTAATCGACGTGCAGCCAAATACGTCCGAATGAATGAGAGTTTGATTGCATTAAATAATGCATACACAGTCCAAATTATCCAATTTTCCGAATTAACAAGGGTCAAATTACTGATGAGGTTTTGCTGTACTAAGTTCACAGCTGGCTCATAGTAAACAAAGAACAGCACAGGAATGCTGCAGAAAATCAGACGAGACAAGAAAGTTCCATGGTCTATTACACCAAATTAAGATGAGAAAAAGGGGAGCAGTAGCTCAAAGGCAGCATTTGACAAAAGCACTCAACAGAACTTCAGCAGTGGGCCAAGCTTTCTACTTCAAGCCTTCACCAGCTAAGCTGTTGTTCATGCACTAAATGCTGCAACCAACTTAACACAAGTCATCAGTGTTGCAAGTGCAGTGTGCACCAAGAAATTGGTATATTTGGAATTGCATGAATCAGCCTGTGCACATACAGGGGCCGTATTCTAAAACGTTCGCCTTCCGCGAAACTCACGTTCAATAGATCAAGCGACTGCTTACTCGTGACGTCAGCGTGCACTACCAACACGCGCTGTCGTATGCTTCACATCGCATGAGAGAGCGCACCGTACGAGTGCAGAGTGACTCGGGTGTGTTGTTTTCGAGTGTAGTTGCCGCAGTACGGGTTCCGCGCGCCGACTACGGTTTGTTACGGCCTCTTTAGGTAAAATAAGTTGAATAAGGAAGTGTGAAATGTTTTATTTTATATCAATCAACAAATATCGGCGTGAAACAATGCATGTAAGACGCCACCAAAAAGGCTATTATAAAGTACCACCCATCGTATCTCTACTACACTCCACCAGCAACCGAAGGACAAAAGAAACCAAAAGACACGTTCGTTTATTCAATATATGTCGAGAGCACCCATCGATACCATGACATTAAAATGATGGAGACTGGGACTACTAGATGGCGCTGTTTATTTTCCGGTTTTGCTAAAACCACCAATCAGCGCGTGCCGTTGGTAGAGGCATGGCCAGGGCAATAGTTTTGCTGAAGGCAAACGTTTCAGAATACGAGCCCTGGCTGTCCCATGTAACTTGAGCCAAGACTTCAAAAATGAAAGGCACTTTGAACGCAAACCAAACATATAATGCTGGCAATAGCCTAGAGTAACTTCGACAATTTTTAAAATTTTTGCCATAACTAATTTTGCAAATTTTATTTTTCCATAACCGCAAGTGTGATACACAAAGTTGTAGAGCATGTTCAGAACCCACCTAATAAATGGTTTTCTATGTCATATGTCTCACATAGTTCTATTCCTGTGGGCCAAAGAAAACCCATTAAATACAAAAAAAGCCACGTGATGGGGTGCTCGCACACTGCTATTCTACTGTGCTCAAGCGTGCGATGGGTGAAATAGCAAGTGGCCATGAGGAAGTGACAGGGTACTATGCCAGTTTTAGGCATCTGGCCCTCCAGCTCTTGTCACCTAACGACGCAAATGTATGCTACTGGCCGAGCACTGCCGAAGCGATAAAGTGGCGATAAAGCCACGGTTGGGCTGTGGCCATGCTTGTTCATCCATTGCATGCTTGAGAGCAGCACAATAGCAGTGTGCGAGCGCCCCATCACATGGCTTTTTCGTATTTCGCAGGCTTTCTTTGACACGCAAAAGTGTGATAGAAAAAGCTGTGCAGCACGTTCATAAACCACCTAATAAATTGTTTTATACGTGACATGCCTCACATAGTTCCTTTTCTTTTTTTTTGTATAACAATGAAAGCTTGAAAAATTCGAAAAAAATCCACGTGATGGAATGGGGCATTTCGCATTAGGTATTATTTATGGCAAAAATAAAAATTACTCTAGGCTACTGCCAACACTATACGTTTGGTTCAATTCGTGTCCGAAATGCCTCTCATTTTTGAAGTTTTGGCTTAATTTATGTGGGACATAGGCGCAGACCACAAGGGGGCTCCGGTGTCTGAGCCCCATTCGGAGTTTTCCAGAGGGGGCAGTGCCCTTCCCGGCAGTGCCAAAGCCTACCTCCCCCCCCCCCCCCCCCCCCACACACACACACCGAAAATGTCATTACCAGAGTTTTGTCACCCACATCATTTAAAGTTTCTGTTGACTTGCCTCGACCTTTCACTTAAAATTTTGTTGTGGCTAATAGCTTACTGCATCATTGATGGCACAGACATGCACGCCTTTTAATTCATACTTTCGCTTTATTTCTGCAAATTCTAACAATAGGAGGACAAGCGCATTAGAAGCACTGGAGGCGGCTGCCTCATCCATATTTTGTCATTTCAACATTGTTTTAAATTTCCACTGTGAACACCATGCACATACACAATATATCTAAATATAAACACAGGACAAAGTTCATTATATATTTGAAAGAGAAAGAGGTGGCCAAATAAAAGTTATTTCTATAGGTATGAATATATGCATAGAGAATTAATATGTTGCTGTATGCTAACCTCGCTTCAAAATGCTTTGCATGCTTTTTTGATCCTGAAAAAAGACCTGTAGACTTCGTGACCCCTTCAGCAGAGTCTTTTATCAATGCTACATGAAATGCAGGTAAATGATGTGTCTCAGGGTTGCTCCTCTTTCCAGTAAGCAATGCTAACGACTCATGAAAAAAAAACTACTCTTCTAATAATTTACAACATTTATTAGGGATGGAAACATCGTCACTTCTACGCAGAGGTCATAAAAATATACAGGGCGTCCCAATTAACTCTCATGAACCCAGATTTAAAAAAGAGGAATTGCATTACTCGAAAAAACTTAGTACATTTTGTCTCCAGTACAGTGGAGTAGCTGCCAGTAAATTTTTACAATACTGAGATTTAATTAGGTAACTGTAATTAATTGTCTAACTCGAGACAAACTATCCTAATTATCAAAATCCCAATGAGGCATTTGTAAGCACAAGCAAGGGACACCTAACTGCGATATTTTCAGCGATGTACTAACTGCATGCAAGTTTTTTCGACTGACAAATAAAACCCGCGAAATATGAAAAATACCGCGGGAGTGCACTCCTACTTGCATCATAAAGCAGTGCCCTTGAACAAGCTCCCTCTGAGTTAGCCAGAACGAAATAAAGGAAATAAAGAAAAACATTGTGATTGAGCTAGTGCCTTATCTGCGGCGCCCCGGCCAAAGTAACACGTCACGTTTGGTGTTAGTTGGAAACAAGCTGTGATGGCTGTTGCCTTAGCATAGATAAAGTGCACGGATGTTTTTCTTTTTTGGCACAAAATCTATTGCCCCGAAAGCAAATTGACGTCAGTGCAAAGGTTTGAAGGTGCGTTTTGTTTCGTCCCTGTCACCAAGTCTTTCTCTAATGAGCAGAAGGTAAACATGACCCTTGCCTTGAGATCTGCAAATGGCAACAAGAGGATGGCTGAAAATATATATATCAGTTATAGAAGCGTGGCGGTAGACCAAGCGCATCAACTATCATCAGAAATTATGAAAACCTGAGACAGAACAGCACCTTCCAGAAAAAGCAGCGGAGGACTCCATCTTTGAGTCCTAGCCTACACAGGGATGCTCCAGCATTTATGGCCTCAAATCCTCATGCTAGTTTGTGGGACATGGCCGCCCAGGTACCAGTTTCCAAGTCATCAGTTTAGAGGATTCTAAATGACTCGGCCTTTCACCTGCATCACCTTAACCTGCACCAATGCTTGGAAGATAGGGACCTGCAGAATCGTCTAGATTTCTCAAATTGGGCCCTCACAAAAGCCGATGAGTCACTGGACTTTTTGAGCAACATCATGTGCACAGATGAAGCCAATTTTTGCAGAAACAGCTAGGTAAATTTGCATAATGTGCACTATTGGAGTGACTCCAATCCATATTGGGTAAAGTACACTGGGCCCAGTGGCCTGTATCAGTGGTCGTTCAATGTGTGGTTCTGAATGTGTGGTTCTCACCAGAGCAGGATTGGCCACAACCTCCTATATGAACACAACAATCAAAACCCGGCCCTCAGTCCCCAGCAGCTGCGAAGCAACTGACCACGGCGGCGGTCAGACCAGCGACGCAGCAGAGGGTGCTAAGAATCACTGGCTCCGGACAGGCCGCCATTGGAATATGAACCTGGCAACGTTTAACGCTGGAATGTCATCTAGTGAGGCGAGTCTAGCAGTGCTATTGGAGGAATTAGAGGGCAGTAAATGGGATATAATAGGGCTCAATGATGTTAGGAGGCCAAAAGAAGCATATACAGTGCTAAAAAGCGGGCACGTCCTGTGCTACCGGGGCTTAGCGGAGAGAAGAGAACTAGGAGTCGGATTCCTGATCAATAAGAATATAACTGGTAACATACAAGAATACTATAGCATTAACGAGAGGGTGGCAGGTCTTGTTGTGAAACGTAATAAGAGGTACAAAATGAAGATTGTACAGGTCTACGCCCCTACGCCCCTATCCAGTCATGATAACCAGGAAGTCGAAAGCTTCTATGAAGATGTGGAATCGGCGATAGGTAGAGTGAAAACTAAATACACTATACTAATGGGCGACTTTAAAGCCAAGATAGGCAAGAAGCACGCCGGAGACAAGGCAGTGGGGGAATATGGCATAGGCACTAGGAATAGCAGGGGAGAGTTATTAGTAGAGTTTGCGGAACAGAATAATATGAGGATAATGAATACCTCCTTCCGCAAGCGGGATAGCCGAAAGTGGACGTGGAGGAGCCCGAACGGCGAGACTAGAAATGAAATAGACGTCATACTCTGCGCTAACCCTGGCATCGTACAAGATGTGGACGTGCTCGGCAAGGTGCGCTGCAGTGACCACAGGATGGTAAGAACTCGAATTAGCCTAGACCTGAGGAGGGAACGGAAGAAACTGGTACATAAGAAGACGATAAATGAGTTAGCGGTAAGAGGGAAAATAGAGCAATTCCAGATCAAGCTACAGAACAGGTATTCTGCTTTAACTCAGGAAGAGGACCTTAGTGTTGAAGCAATGAACGACAATCTTGTGGGCATCATTAAGGAGTGTGCAATGGAAGTCGGTGGTAACTCCGTTAGGCAGGGTACCAGGAAACTATCGCAGGAGACGAAAGATCTGATCAAGAAATGCCAATGTATGAAAGCCTCTAACGCTACAGCTAGAATAGAACTGGCAGAACTTTCGAAGTTAACCAACAAGCGCAAAAAAGCTGACATAAGGAAGTACAATATGGATAGAATTGAACATGCTCTCAGGAACGGAGGAAGCCTAAAAACAGTAAAGAAGAAACTAGGAATTGGCAAGAATCAGACGTATGCGTTAAGAGACAAAGCCGGCAATATCATTACTAATATGGATGAGATAGTTCAAGTGGCTGAGGAGTTCTATAGAGATTTATACAGTACCAGTGGCACCCACGACGATAATGGAAGAGAAAATAGTCTAGAGGAATTCGAAATCCCACAGGTAACGCCGGAAGAAGTAAAGAAAGCCTTGGGCGATATGCAAAGGGGGAAGGCAGCTGGGGAGGATCAGGTAACAGCAGATTTGTTGAAGGATGGTGGGCAGATTGTTCTAGACAAACTGGCCACCCTGTATACGCAATGCCTCATGACCTCGAGCGTACCGGAATCTTGGAAGAACGCTAACATAATCCTAATCCATAAGAAAGGGGACGCCAAAGACTTGAAAAATTATAGACCGATCAGCTTACCGTCCGTTGCCTACTAACTATTTACTAAGGTAATTGCAAATAGTATCAGGAACACCTTAGACTTGTGTCAAGCAAAGGACCAGGCAGGATTCCGTAAAGGCTACTCAACAATAGATCATATTCACACTATCAATCAGGTGATAGAGAAATGTGCGGAATATAACCAACCCTTATATATAGCTTTCATTGATTACGAGAAAGCGTTTGATTCTGTCGAAACCTCAGCAGTCATGGAGGCATTACGGAATCAGGGTGTAGACGAGCCGTATGTAAAAATACTGAAAGATATCTATAGCGGCTTCACAGCCACCGTAGTCCTCCATAAAGAAAGCAACAAAATCCCAATAAAGAAAGGCGTCAGGCAGGGAGATACGATCTCTCCAATGCTAGTCATACGATCTCGTAGTCATGAACCAACCAGCCCAAATGCGTACTCTACAATGCTATTCACAGCGTGTTTACAGGAGGTATTCAGAGACCTGGATTGGGAAGAATTGGGGATAAAAGTTAATGGAGAATACCTTAGTAACTTGCGATTCGCTGATGATATTGCCTTGCTTAGTAACTCAGGGGACCAATTGCAATGCATGCTCACTGACCTGGAGAGGCAAAGCAGAAGAGTGGGCCTAAAAATTAATCTGCAGAAAACTAAAGTAATGCTTAACAGTCTCGGGAGAGAACAGCAATTTACAATAGGCCGCGAGGCACTGGAAGTGGTAAGGGAATACATCTACTTAGGGCAGGTAGTGACGGCGGATCCGGATCATGAGACGGAAATACAGTGAAACCTCGTTAAACCGTAGTCGGCCGGAGCTCGGAAAAAGTACGTACTAAACGGTAGTACTGTTTAAGCGAAATAGCATGAGATCGCCCACTTACCTGTCGATAACGGAACTCAGAGAGAGTGCGATGAATGGGGAAAAAACATGCAGTATTTATACACTTCGCGGGACGTAAGTGTTATTTTCGTTTGATGTCGCGGCGGCCTAGCACGACGACGCGGCCTCAAACTTACTGAAGCTGCGTGCCAGCTTCTCAGCCAGCCCCCCTCTTCTCGGCAAACACTCGCACGGCACGACAGATTCCTCGTTGGCGTTACGTATTCTCCGTGCACTCGCGCAGTAGTGCTGCATAAGTCCCGTGGCGCCTTTTTCATTTCCGGGTGCCGGAGTTCGGAAAACTTTTCGTTTGGAATAGTTACGTTATCGCGTCCCTGTTCTTGCGACGATCGCATTCATGAGGCTGACGTAACGCGCAGCTTCTGCCACTGTCGGGCCTGAATAGCCCGTGCTGTCGATTTCCGTGTCGTCCTCATCACTGTCGCTAGTTGGCACTTCGGCAACAACAGCGGCAACGATGGTGAATAGTCGAACCTCGTAGCCGACATCTCTTCGCGGTCGCAGCAGCGCTGCCGAGCAACTTCGCATTCCAAATGCCACACACTGTAGTCAACAGCAGATCCATGTCGCAGGCCAGCGCCGACTTCTTCGTGTCACGTTCGGTAGCACGGACGATGTCTAATTTTTCTTCTATGCTGAGCACCCGGCGTCTTTTTTATCCTCGCTTGCACGACGCCACAACGCTCTCTGGCATGGCGTCCATGCGGCGTCGAAATGATGTTGATGTTGATGCGGCTTCACATGCAAACGCACAGGGCGCTTGGAGGCCGTTGTACCGATCTCTGAGGCTTGTTGTTCTGCCGGGCCGCCCGATGGAGACGACCATAGAGTTAGTAGAACAACTCTAGAGGAAAAGCTGGGCCGGAAAAGTGGGAACCTCTAGGGCGCCGCCCTGTTGCTACTGGTCAATGTGGCCAGTGCAATTACTATTGAAAGAGCTGAGAACAAGTACAGGTCACCTTATGCTTTGTCACCTAAAAACGCATACCTGATGGCTTTATGAAGGTGGTACGTTAATATTAAGTTTACAGAAAGCGATCGCTAAGTCCGTGACTTATGTAAATCACGATGTACGAATTCATGCAATAAAGGATGACGCGAATTTCGGTTTCGAATCTGTTTTTTGGATGCGTAGTAGTTTCGTTTGACATGCGATCGCGCGTCGACATCGGACGCTATGACACACTCGTGCCTTATGTGCCACCGAAGCCCCGAAGTGGTCTGGCATATACCTTCACATGTAAGTAAACGAATTTATCTCCTTGTTGAGAATATCACGCGACTAGGCAGCTCTTGTGGTACATCACAATCGTTCGAGAAGCGTCACAGTAGAGCATTTTTCTGCATGCGGAGCGGTGTTTTTATTTGCAGGTTTCCCTTCAGTAGGAAATTGCTGGACAGGCGGACCAGCGCACCGGAATTGTACTGGCGAAGCCACAAGCAACTCAAAGAATCTGTTTAATTGTTGCACTTTGAACAATCATGCTTCTACAAAGGCCACAGCAGAAAAACAGCCTGATGACCGAGTATTTCTGTGCCACGAAGTAATCAAGAGGCGAGTGCCTAATGCGGACGAAATAGAGTGCATCGAGACTTAGAACGACAGAAAGCTGAGCTAGTTCGTAAGGATTCATTATGCAAAATAGAGATGAGGCGTGCAGACAGGACACAAGAGTAGAGAAGTGGGCGGCGCGCGTGTTGTTTGCTTGTAAATACTCTACTCTTGTTTCCTGTCTGCACGCCTCACCTCCGTTTTGCATAACGAGTGCATCAAGCCACATATTAATAGCTTAGGCGTTTTATTAACTGTGCAATATTTTCAACACTTCCTTGCATGCCATTTCATGTGGCATATCTTTTCTGGTCACAAATTTGTGCAGCGAATCTATTTGCATGATCGACTCCGGGCCTGTGGGACCGTTCACTTGCACTTGATGCTGAGTCTTTTACATGTACCCATAAACTGCAGATATGCACATCAGATCCCTGCGAGCACTTTCAAAATTCAATTATTTTCGACAACAGGCACATATGCAATACTGACATAATCCGGAATACCACTAAGCAGCTGGGACACATTTTTGTTGACCATACTCGCAGGTAAAATAAGTACATCATGTGGACAGCTCCAGCTCATTTTCCTTAAGTCAGTGTGTACAAGGGTTATGCAAAAATAATTTTTTTCTCGCGCACCGATTATTTTGCTTTATAAGCAAGAGAACCCACCACGTTAGTGTAACGTATCTTGTGCATCACACTAATATGTGCTTTCATTTACCAAGTGAGATGAGTTACTTTTATGGCTCATTCAGTCATATCACACTGCAAGCTGCATTCATCAATCTTCAATGGGATTTTGCAAATGTTTAATGAAACCTGTTTCCCTTTTATGCAGATATGCAATGGCAAGCCCTTCCGTGTGTTCCAAAGGTAAAATTTAAGCTCTAAATTAAAGAAGACATTTCTAGTCAGAAACAAGCAAAAATAGTGAATGCAGAGTATCAGAAGCCCAAGGTACAGAAATTATGAGAAGTGTCTAATGATTTTAAGGAAAGAGTCGTATTTAAAAATGCAAGACCCTTTAGTGGAGGTCAAGCAAGTCAATATAGGTAGAATACTCTGCAAAATTATGCGAGTGAGGGGATGTCAAACAATGGGTCAGGAAATGCATTGTTTTTCTGCAAAACAAAAGCTGATTGCCATTACATAAGTCACTTTAGCATCATGATGAATTCAGAAATAAACCAAAAAACAAGACACGCAAAAATAAACAAAACATTTAATGATATTTCAGCAGAACTTTTTGTTGGGCTAGTTGGTGCATATTACTGAAGTACTATAGCGCCAAACAGACGACACAAGAAGAAGAGACACGGACATAAGCGCTCGTCCGTGTCTCTTCTTGTGTCGTCTGTTTGGCGCTATAGTACTTCAGCCATTTAATGATGCTCTCTCCACACTGGGATAAATAAAAACAAACACATCACATCTAGGCTGCGATCTTGCACGCGTTCCAAAATCGAACGGAAGCGGTCCGTTCTTTACGTCGCGAAATTGGCGGTCCGTTCCGTTGCGTTCGTCCGATAGCAGACGACACGGAATGATTGACAGCAGATATCACTTTACAATTGACGTCATGGCGTTCGTCATGGTTCAAACTGACCAATCGTGTGCGGCTCGGTGGAACGGACCGCCTCCGTTCTATTTTGGAACGCGTACAAGATCGCACCCCTAATGTGGACATATCAGATGCCTTGTGAAACATAAAGGAACAATTCAGTTTCGAGCTATGGCACTTGCCGCATAGATGTGGGGGGGGCCTTGCACCAATAGTGATAGTTACCACTGCATTTAGAAATTGAAAGCATTCGTGCAGACAAGGATGATTCTTTATATTTTTGGCTACCACTTCAAATGCCTCCACCAAGTGTTACAATGCTGCACGCAGCCATACTAAGGATCTCGCAACAACACCTGCAGGTAAAAAGCAGAAGCAGTCAAAGTGCTGGTGTGTTCTGGATACTATGTTTGAAAACTTTTAGGCAAGAAGAGTGCAAGAAGCAGACATAACTGCATTTATTTCCATAATTCCCCATTTAAATGGCCTTTTCTTTTTGCTTAGACAATGCCTACGCCTAGCCACAGCAGCTCCCTCATACAGACTCCGCAAACCAAGAGGCCGTGGAGGCAAATGCAGGTAAGAGGCAATAAGCAATAGCACTGGTATAGACATTCATCTAATTTCTTTTTATTTCGTTTAGGCAGCCAGCACACCTCGAACAGCCACCTTGACTGCGGGTGTGTCACCCTAGTCGCCAAGGAAACCTTTGAGGGAAAGTGACAGGCAATGTGAACAGCCACTCCTCCATGTAAACAATACTCTTTCTCTCGGATGACTCCTACGCCTCACCACGCCAGCACACTTGTGCACAAAGATGCCGCAGAGGCACGTGCAGGTCAGAGGCAAGAAGCAGTGGCACTGGTGTCGACATTTACCCAATTTCTTTTTCTTACACTGAGGCAGCCAGCACACCTCGAACAGCCACCTCGACTGTGGGTGTGTTAGTTGATCCCTGTTGTACATATGCTCATAATAAACTTCAGTAAACTTGAACTTCATAATAAACTTGAAGGCAAATGGTACATTGATGCATTGTATTTTTGAACATTTATTGTACACATACAATATATGTTATACTTTGCAGTGCTACAGAGCGTATTTTGAAGCTTCCCCCTATATTTTGCACCTTTAATTACATATGTGTTGTGTGGCCCTCAATGCAGTTCATGTTGTAGCAGCTGCTTTGTCTGTGTATCGCACATTGGCTTAAGCTCGTGATATCCACATACTTCTCTCACATATACAAAATAAAGTTCTATGTAGTCCTCAGTGTTACAACAAAAAATGAAAGTAAACAATCCGATCGTGGAATTATGTTTATTACAGTGATTCCTACGACAGTTACTGACAAGTTGACAACTTGAACTGGTCAATCGGTCCATAGCCTCCTCTATTTTTCAAAAATAAAGGAGGCTATGATCCGTCATGGCAAGGGATTGTATGTATACATAAAAAAAAGGGGGTATGTGTGTGTTTGTAGTGGGGGTATAGGATTAGGGCGGTACGAAAAAATGTACCAACACCGTCCTCTAGACCCATTCCGTTGAGGTACCGTAACAAAACGTATTATGCATAAAGTTCATACAACCAACTCTGATATTACTACAGACGCCAGGCGACGCGAGCTACATTTGTCATGATGCATTCGCGACTGCACCGGATGCCCTCCACATTATTCTCGTTAATCGTGCTCACTGCGCCGAGGCAAAAGAAAGACCATGGGCGCAGGTGCCTTTAAAGTATCTCGACCTTGCGAGGCACGGCTGCGCGTGCCAGGGGAGCTGTCCGTGCGAACACTCCCTGGCACACACCTGCCTCGGCGGCCCCAACTTACGTACCGTTCTGCTTCGAGCTTTGATCCCCCCACTGTCCCTCGGGTGCCCTGGAGTTCCTGCGCCGCCTGCTCTACTACCATCTCAGGTGCTCTCCTGAGACTTCCGTTTGTCGGTTACATGTGCCCTACAGCTGGATCGTTACTTATAATAATAAAAAACCCGATCTATCGTCACGACGATAGATCGCGAAAGCGGCTTTTGCAACATACCGCGCCCGTGCGAAGATAATTACGGAACGCCAACGAGGAATCTGACCACAGCTTCGAGCTCGTAACGTCGTCGAGTGACACTCCTGCAACAGGCGTGACCGCTGAAAACCGCATACCGCCAGAAGCTTGAACAGGATCATCCCTCGGTTGCATAACTGCCAGCTCTACGGCCAACATGGACCACACCCACACCATCCCGCAACATAGAATAAAGAACCGACTTATGAAGCCCAAACACACGGCTGCACGCACACATCACAACACTTCAAGCGAGACGCCATGCTGCTACGCTGCTACTGTTGCCGGATTAAAACTGACTACTGTCACCAAGTCTAGCAAGCGTCTCAGGAGCTGGCAACCTCGGCGCGTAGCAACATGGCGGCGCTCTTGAGGTTCCCGATTTTAATGCATGGGCCCTATGGGTAGCTTGTCCTCTAGAGTCAGTATAGTAACTCTATGGAGACGACGCACCGCCATGTTTGCGCGACGAAAAGTGGAAACGCTACGTTTTAACCGATGCGTACGCAATAAGCTGGTACGGTTAATGCGGATACAAAATACATTATGTTCAATGGCCGCTGAGTCGGGGAATTGACTTTACTACTTTTAAACCGAAACTACTGTTTAAGCGGGTGCGGTTTAACGAGGTTTTACTGTAATCAGAAGAATAAGAATGGGCTGGGGTGCGTTTGGCAGGCATTCCCAAATCATGAACAGCAGGTTGCCATTATCCCTCAAGAGAAAAGTATATAATAGCTGTGTCTTACCAGTACTCACCTACGGGGCAGAAACCCGGAGGCTTACGAAAAGGGTTCTACTCAAATTGAGGATGACACAACGGGCTATGGAAAGAAGAATGATAGGTGTAACGTTAAGGGATAAGAAAAGAGCAGATTGGGTGAGGGAACAAACGCGAGTTAATGACATCTTAGTTGAAATCAAGAAAAAGAAATGGGCATGGGCAGGACATGTAATGAGGAGGGAAGATAACCGATGGTCATTGAGGGCTACGGACTGGATCCCAAGGGAAGGGAAGCGTAGCAGGGGGCGGCAGAAAGTTAGGTGGGCGGATGAGATTAAGAAGTTTGCAGGCACGGCATGGCCACAATTAGTACATGACCGTGGTTGTTGGAGAAGCATGGGAAAGGCCTTTGCCCTGCAGTGGGCGCAAACAGGCTGATGATGATGATGATGAACCGTTGCAAAAAGTGATGGCAGCAAATGGAAGCAGAAAGTTCCGGTGGCACGCACAAGTGGCCGACGACATAAACAGAACAGATGAGTTCGCAGCAGAGTTACATGACATAGGGACCAGAGCGGCGGAGAAAGGTGCAATGTCGATGTTAGAGGCCGTAACAACTTTAGAAGAATAGTGGTCGCCAGGGTCAAAGCACAGCACTGATAACGTAAGTTCGGCATGAGTGCAGTCAACAAGAGCTTGATTGACTGATAAGAAATTCCATCCAAGGATAACATTGTGTGAGGAACGAGCTAGGACAACAGATTCTACAATATACATAACACTTTGAATTACGACCTAGGCTGTGCACAACGTCGAAGGCTGAATGCGATGCGAGGTTGCCGTGCGCAGAGAAAGAGAGGTAAGGGGAGTGGTCACATTGTTCAAATTGCAGCAAAGCTTCTCGCTAATAATAGAAATGGTGGCTCCAGTGTCAATAAGTGTGTGTATGGTGACACCGTCTACGGACAGTTCAATTTCGTTTGCCAGGGAAGAATGAGGCCTTGAAATGTTCGACATAAACGCAGTTCTTGCCTCTGGAACTGCGACTGTTTGTTCTACTCTCAGGCTGCAGAGCTGGGTTGGCAAACCATTGGGGAAATGGATTGACGACGTGGGGAAGGCGAATGGCGTGAATCAAAGGAGTAGCGACTGTAAGATGAGTCCAGAGGAAGATTAGATGGGTCAGGATGCGGAAGCTGAGCAGGCCTGTGGCTTGAGGCACCCCCACTGTCAGGTAAACAGAGGCTGCAACGGCGGCAGAATCGTGCTACGTAGCCTGGAAAATGTCAGGAATAGCATACTGGCCGGTTATCAGGTGTTCGTTACGGGTTGATGACAGGGGCTCCAGCGGTCGAGTAAGAGGCGAAAATCGGACGTGAAGGTGGCGGCAGCACATGGAAGGTGCCGGTGGCCTAATAGGTGTCAGGAGCCAGATGAGCAGGGCGACAGCATCAGATCATCATCATCATCTGGCGACAGCACCAGATGAGCAGGGCGACAGCATCAGCTTAAGTTAGCGGTCCAGCAGCAGGCTGTGGAGGAAGGGCAGGTCGCAGCATCGCGGCAAGTTGCGTCTGAATGACGTGATGAAGCGAAGGAGCCAAGGTTGTCGACGGCTCGGGTGTGCTAGTCACCACAGGGAGTTGGCGTACGACTTCCTGGTGGATGAACTGCATTATCTCCAGCATTAAAGCAGAGATGTTGGCAGCGCCAAGGCCAAATTCCAAGGGAGATAGATCCGCAGTGTCCTGCTGAGCAGCGCTTGTTGAGGCATGCTGCTTGCGCAGCTCGCTGTACTGCTGACAGAGCTTTATGACCTCGGCAATTGCTCGGGGACTCTTTTGCGACGAGCATCTGGAAGGCATGGTCATCGATGCCTTTCATGACGTGCTTGATTTTATCAGCTTCGTCCAAAGATGAGTTGACGCGCTTGCAGAGCAAAAGCACGTCTTCAATGTAACTCAAATCCCCGATGAATAAAACTTGCTCACATGGTGCCGATATTTAAAATGGGTGATAAGAATGAAATGACAAATTATCGTCCAATATCCTTCACATCTATCACTTGCAAGCTGCTAGAACACATTTTGTCATTTCAAATTATGGAATATACAGTCGACAACAAAATTTTATTTTCAAAGCAGCATAGCTTTCAACGAGAACGCTCTTGTGAGACACAGCTTTTCGAGCTGACTACTGAAATTCCCACCAACCTGCATGAAATAACACAAACTGATCCAGTCTTCATTGATTTTGAAAAAGCCTTCGACAGGGTGGGCCATAAACGTTTGATATATAAAATGAGCCTTCTTCAATTAGAAAACAAAGTCATTGATTGGGTTCAAGAGTATTTATGTGATAAGTGCCAAGCGGTATTGGTTGAAAGCGTTGTGTCCTACTTCGAGCCTGTCACGTCTGGTGTACCCCAGGGCTAAGTACTGGGGCCAACATTGTTCTTACTTTTTATTAACGATATTCACATTGGTATAAACTCAACAATTTGTCTATTTGCTGACGATTGCCTTATTTATCAAGTTGTTACTAACCATAGCGATTGCGAAGAATTAGGTAATTACTTGCAGAAATTAAATGAGTGGTTCCATGATTGGCAGATGAATATTAAGAAAACAAAATTAATGTGTTTCACTACTTCTAATAACTTTGTGTCGCACACTTATACAATAAATAATGAGGTACCTGAACTAGTTGAGTCATTTAAATATTTAGGTGTTCATTTAACTTTTGAATTGGCACACACATATTGACTGGCTATTGGGAAAATCAAATCGGACTTTTCCCTTCCTCCGGCGCACAATTCGCCAAGCTAATAAGGACACAAAACTTCTTGCCTACAACTCAATTGTTCAATCAAAACTTGAACACTGTTTTATTATTTGGAACCCTCATCAAGCAGACATCATCAAGAGGCTTGAATCATTAAAAAACAAAGCTGTTAGGTTCATCGCATCGGATTACTCTTCCTTTTCAAGTGTACCTAAAATCAAAGACAGCCTTGACTTTGCAATACTAGAAAGATGAAGGAAGGCGTCTCATTCAATATTTTTTTCACAAGATATATCACAACCCTACACCTTAAACTAACTCAATAATAACGATTCCAGCTGTAACGTTTTCACGCTTGGACCACTCTTTTAAAGTTTGTCGACTAATTGCCTGCACCTACCTACCTCGTTTTTCATTTCTGCATTTGGCAATCCAGGAGTGGAACTGGTTGCCAAGATCAGTAGCTGAAGAAGGAAATGCTGATAAATTTTCAGAAGCACTTAATAAATTATTTTCACTTACCAAAAGCCATTGACATAACCACAAAGATGTTCAGTAGTTGTGACCCCCCCACGGAAAATTAAAGCTTTCTGCCTATGATGTGGGACAACCTATATTTCAAAGCTAGCCTACTACAAGTTATGAGCTAAGGGTACTTACACATGCAGAGGTTGCTACTGGGAGCTCTTCTTTCCTTCAGCAGGCCACAGTTCCTTCAGAGGCACCAGGCTGAGCAACATGACATGACGGCGATAGGCATCTGTCTGTCGGAATTGCTGGTCCGTGCCATGCAGTCGGTCAAGTACACCCAGCACGCCATAGTTGTTGTTGAACCTGCAAAGTAATAACATATAAATTCCTATCCAGGTGACAAATATTCACAGGACATCACAGACACAGGCAGGTATGTTATGCGAGTACAAAAACATGAATGAATATCATACAGTCCACTTGATGTACGCAACCATCATCATCATCATCATCGTCGTCGTCGTCATGGTCAGCCTGGTTACGCCCACTGCAAGGAAAGGCCCCTCCCATACTTCTCCAACAACCCCGTTATGTACTAATTGTGGCCATGTCGTCCCTGCAAACTTCTTAATCTCATCCGCCCACCTAACTTTCTGCTGCCCCCTGCTACACTTCCCTTCCCTTGAAATCCACTCTATAACCCTTAATGACCATCGGTTATCTTCCCTCCTCATTACATGTCCTGCCCATGCCCATTTCTTTTTATTGATTTCGACTAAGATGTCATTAACTCGCGTTTGTTCCCTCACCCAATCTGCTCTTTTCTTATCCCTTAACGTTACACCTATCATTCTTCTTTCCATAGCTTGTTGCGCCGTCCTCAATTTAAGTAGAACCCTTTTCGTAAGCCTCCAGGTTTCTGCCCTGTAGGTGAGTACTGGTAAGACACAGCTATTATATACTTTTCTCTTGAGGGATAATGGCAACCTGCTCTTCATGATCTGAGAATGCCTGCCAAATGCACCCCAGCCCATTCTTGTTCTTCTGATTATTTCCGTCTCATGATCCGGATCTGCCGTCACTACCTCCCCTAAGTAGATGTATTCCCTTACCACTTCCAGTGCCTCGCTACCTATTGTAAATTGCTGTTCTCTTCCGAGACTGTTAAACATTATTTTAGTTTTCTGCAGATTAATTTTTAGACCCACTCTTCTGCTTTGCCTCTCCAGGTCAGTGAGCGTGCATTGCAGTTGGTCCCCTGAGTTACTAAGCAAGGCAATATCATCAGCAAATCGCAAGTTACTAAGGTATTCTCCATTAACTTTTATCCCCAATTCTTCCCAATCCAGGTCTCTGAACACCTCCTGTAAACACGCTGTGAATAGCATTGGAGAGATCGTATCTCCCTGCCTCACCCGTTTCTTTATTGGGATTTTGTTGCTTTCTTTATGGAGGACTGCGGTGGCTGTGGAGCCGCTACAGATATCTTTCAGTATTTTTACATACGGCTCATCTACACCCTGATTCCGTAATGCCTCCACGACTGCTGAGGTTTCGACAGAATCAAATGCTTTCTCGTAATTAATGAAAGCTATATATAGGGGATGGTTATATTCCGCACATTTCTCTATGACCTGATTGATAGTGTGAATATAGTCTATGGTTGAGCAGCCTTTACGGAATCCTGCCCGGTCCTTTGCTTGACAGAAGTCTAAGGTGTTCCTGATTCTACTTGCGATTACCTTAGAAAATAGTTTGTAGGCAACTGACAGTAAGCTGATCGGTCTATAATTTTTCAAGTCTTTGGTGTCCCTGTACACAATAGATGCAATTTAAACAAGCATCAATCCACAAATTAAGAAAACATATAAGCTTCTCATGTACTACCAGGCCTGCATAAGTATTTATGATGTTTTAAGACAAAGAAGCTGCAAAACTAGAGAAGCATAAGAGAATACCTGTGAAGAGTGGAAGATTAAAAAGGAATCCACATCATACCATTATTAGTGGAACAGTTACTGCAGCTCATGATGCTAGTTATATTTTTGTATCTAGGAAACTTTTGTTGCACTTTCGTCTCTCCCTAGCCATTGTCACCAACAGCTCACTGGCCTGTACTATATAAGAATAGAAAGCTGAAGTAGTCAATAAGCATTGTGGAAGCAGAACAATGCAAAGAAAGAACACACACTCATAAGGAAGAAACAGGTTGAAAACGCTTACTCTCAATTAAAGCACTACACCAGCACAGGGCTTGTTCGGTGGTCGGCTTGCTCTAATCTGTGGTTGTGACAATGTGATTACATGCTTCGCGCATGTGCAACTAAGGATATTGTCACATATGAGTTTGTGCTGCTGTAGACACAAGAACATTGGGAGGTGAAGAGGATGTTTAAGTGTCTTGGAAGATCGGTAGATGGTGTTCCCCTCGCCACTAAGCTACAACCTTGTAACTGTATATACTGCAAATACATATATTTTCTCCCCGTAACATTTTGGTGGAGGTGCGGGGTAATCTCACCACAAGCCGGCCCTTGATCTTTGCAGCGGGCATCCCATTGGTTCCGCTGTTATGGCTACTGACGCTGCCTCCACCGCTGACGCTGCCTTCACCACTCAGACACCAGTGGAAATAGTGCTAACCCAGCTACGTCACTCGGGAATCTTCATCGGCACTGGCAAGGTCGACATCGAAGACTGGCTGACCTTGTAAGAGTGTGTCAGTAAGCACAAGTGGGATACCACACTTTTGCTGTCCAACGTGATCTTTTACTTGAGAGAAACTGCAAAGGTATGGTTCAAGACGCATGACGCCGACATTAGAAGCTGGGACTCTTGCAAGGAAAAGCTAAGCAATCTTTTTGGAAGACCTGTGGAACATCAAATGGAGGCCAAGCAAGAGCTAGCGTCTCGCGCCCAGACATCAACCGAATTGTATGTCGCATATATTCAAGACGTTCTGGCTCTCTGCTGTAAAGCTAACGCAGACATGCTGAAGGCCGATAAGGTTGGACACATCTTGAAGGGCATCGTGGACGATGTGTTCAACCTTCTGCTTTGCAGGAACTGCTGAATGGTTGAGTCCATCATTAAGGAAAGTCGGAATTTTGAGCAAGCGAAGAGCAAATGCATCATACCACGCGTTGACCAACTTCCGAATATGGCTGCAACTTCCTCCTGCAACGACCCTCCGGCGTCACATCTGCCTACAACGCCGAGCTTGACACAGGTCATCCATCGCAAACTTGAGGCTATGGCTCTAAGTTTTCACTGTGCCCATACACATGACAACATGACCATCTCGCTCATTCAAGGTGTTGTTTGCCATAAAATTGCAAACATGGACATCCACTCTGCTGTCCACCCAAGTTCCACCCCTACCGCTTATGTCATTGCCTCTGCTGCACCCAGACAGTCGTTCCCGAATCGATATCGGAACCCCTCTGAGTGGTGAACACTGGATGACAGGCCAATCTGCTTTGCTTGCTCCCGGGTCGGTCACATCTCCCGCCACTGCCGTAGTAGCCGCTGGTACTCCTCGGCTCGACCATATGCTGATCACCGCTTCAATCGAGACCCTCGGCCTCTGTTGCCCCTCTCTGAACCATACCATGCTGGCCTTCCCTCTTGGGGAAACACCACCAGCCGCTCACCCTCACCGCAATGCTGTCAGTCCCGTTCGTGTACACCTCGACGTCCCTCGTCCCCGTCCTACGTGGGCTGCTTCTCGGGAAACTGAGGAATGCAGCCCCTGGAGGTGAGGCTGCATTGACAACTCGGACTGCAAAGCCTCTGCTGACTCCTGAAGAAATGCAGCCCCGGACGTGAGGCTGCATTGATGACTCAGACTGCGAAACCTCCGCTTACCCCTGCTGCTTGCTCGAACCTTGTTGAAATTTTCGTTGATGATGTACCCATTCAAGCCCTCATCGATACTGGCGCTCAGGTGTTGGTTATGCGATCAGAGCCATCTCCGTAAAGTCCTGACACCTGCTGAGTCGCATGCCGTCCGAGTAGCTAATGGCAGTACAACAGCTGTGATGAAAATGTGAGCCGCTCGTGTTACCATTGCCAGCCGTCCAGTGTTAGTCCTGTTCACTGTACTGGCCGAATGTTCCCATGAAGTGATTCTTGGAATCAACTTTCTGACTGGCCATTCAGCACTTATTGACTGTGCAACCCTTCACCCTGAACTGCCCATTACTCTGCCAACCCGACCAACGACCTCAAATCTTGACTTCGTTCTACTGAATTTGTTCAACTGCAGCATGATGCTGCGATTTACGTCCTCATGTCACCTTCTCCACCACTTCGCGAGTGGGGACACCATGTTTCCACTCGCAAAGTACATTTATTTCCTCGCAGTATGAACCAACTCGCCCAACAGCAAACCTTATTCAACACAGGTGTTTGAAGATGCTTGTTAGCCTTATACTTTTTAACAAGTATGTGAATAAATGTGAGTTGCAATGGGCATTTCTGGCTAGTTTATTTGTGCTGTTCTGCCATGGTACAGACACTCCCATCTGGCTTGTTGTAAGACATCTTGTGCGCTTTACTTCAATGGGACAATGATCTCAGCATACTGAAAATGCACAGTGAACTACCAACAATGCCTCAATACATCAAAGCCTCATAACAAATCTAAGTTTCAGCAGCAGAACAAGCAGGTGAAAAATATGGTACTGCAGTAACATCTCAAAGGTACAAATCTTTCGGGACCTTAAAAGATATTCGTATTTGAAATTTGCATGATCCGTTACAAACCACAATCACAGCACCAAAACGAAGGTAAGACATTCTTGTTTATTTATGGTAATTACTTCCAAGTAAGAAACTCCTTCATGCATTTCTGTATATTTATTCCTTCAATGTTGTTGAGCAGGCACTTCCATAATAATAAAGAAAAAAACCTCTGTACTCGCTTTTTAAACTATGTTACCAGTGCCCATTGCATGCCACAGCAAGAACACAGGGACAGTATCCTCAGGCAATCGCTTTCAGGGATACTCTTTTTCTTTCTAACTTTGTGAAGGTGAAAGTATCCTAGAAAGTGACTGCCCTATAATGCTGCATCAGATCATAGAAGGCCAAGATCTGATACACCATTTTTGCAACTGTATGTCGCAGCTCACTGTGGAGGTGTTGTGGCGGCTCAGAAATTTGTGTAATTCATTTCGGCCTAGTAGAGTATTTGAGTTATCCCAAAAGAAAACACACTGCACCTAATGCATTTGGCTGCGATTTAAAAAAAATTCATATTGCCCTCCAATTTCGATCAACCAATATTATCATCGATTGTATTCAATCGTATAATTGAGAATTGACAGTATACACTAACTTGAGGTGGTGGTAGTCGTGCGCCTCCGGCGACGGAAAGAATGGCAGGTGGAAGCCCGAGTGGGCATTGAGGGTGGAAAGCAAGGCCACACTAAACCAAAGCCAAGCTGTCGCAGGGTGAGAGCCAAGCAGCAGTACGCCTAGCAATGGTGGCAGAAGATTTGAGCAGAGGTGCTCCAGTGGGTGGCAGTAGACAGCTGTGATGGCGATTGGAGAGGTCCACTCGTGGTGCTGCTTGTGTATGTGCCGGTACAGGCGGGGATGGTGCAGCAGCCTGCACCATACAACCAGGGCCAGAAAAAAAAAAAATTAATTCTCACCATTCCTGCAGTACATTTACAGTCATAGCTGCAGCCTTAATGACTTCACTGACTTACAGCATTAATGGTATGTAGCCTTGATGGCACAATGGCCTGTAACCTTAATGGCTCTCGCTTTTACTTAAAAGAAGTAATGACATGACATATTATACTTTTAGTTTTTTGCCTTAAATGAAGGAGGTCCTCAACCTTCAAACAAAAAAATACTGGTGGGCCTCCGAGCACCCTAAATGATTAACGACTTTTCAAGGAACCAATTTTTAGTCTCGTTTCTCAGGAGATGTATCAGCCATGATGCAGAAAGTGGTCACATGGGAACACTTGAGAGAAACCGCAAAGAAACATTGTGAAACATTGTGATATTGTGGCACTGCTCAGACTGGCTCACTCAGTCTGCTATATGCTGCTAGAGTAGCAGCATAGCAGATGACCAAGTGAGTGAGCTAGAACAAGTGCGAGAAATATTGTAAATGAGACGCGCAATTGAAGGGACCAGCTCCTGCCATTCTGGCATGTACATAAGACAAACACAAAATGCAATGAGCAGTGGCCGTGGTAAAACATGGCACAGCTTGCCTTTGCCAAACAACTAAATGGCAAAAGTGAGCATGCCACCAACACGTGAACAAACCTGTGTGAGTAGTAGAAGCCTGCCTCTTCCACCAGGACGCAGACTGCCAGTTCAAAGAGGACCCAGTGGAATGTGGGAAGCTGGGGGCTGCGATCATAGCCACGCCAAACCAGCAGCTGGTGGGCCACAAGACCAAAAGGCAGTCCCACCACCAGCTGGTTGAACAGCACCTGACGCACCACTCGCCACACCTGGCCAAAGGTGACCTGTGGGAGGAGTTCAACACTAGGCTTAGTGGTACTGGCCACAGCATTGCCAAGTTGTGCCTTCCGAGATTGTGTAAACTTAGGCAAAGAGGCGGTCATTGGCCGGGTAACCACCATCTTCACTGGCAGAGCAAGAAAAAACCGTATGGGATTACTGAGGAATCAAATACAGAAAATACCAGCAGGCAATTCTCAAAGGAACATTGAAGATAAATGTCAAGTTAGCCTGGTAAGTCACATTCACAGAACACTACCTCATTTAATCTTATTGTGATTGGAAGCTCGGCAAGCAAGACAAGATGCAAAACCGAAAGGCGAGTGCCATCTTGAAACTCCCGAACCAGCTCCCAGTATTCTCAAAGGCTTGAGCAATATTTCCTTGAGGATAATTATGAGTTTATGCATAAGGGAAGGTTACATGGCCATTCAGAGGTGAGTGTAGACGCAAGTTAGCAACTTTCAAAAGCTCCCTCCAACAAAACAAGTATGTCTGAATCACACAAAAATACCATGAAAGTTGCAGCATCATGCTTTTCATCAGGCATCACCAAAACTAGTTTGTTGAAACAACTATTATAGTAATTTAGTGTGTATTCTTCTACAGCCGGTATTCTTCTAGCACTTAGAGAATTTGACTTTCACGTAATTAAAAGAAAACAACAAGTTGAAAATATCAATGTCAGTACTCCTTCAAGCTTCTTAGTCATGCAAGCATGATGCCTGTTAAATAAGTGAAACTAGAAGCTTTAATTTAGGGCGAGATTGCTGAATCATTGGTAGCTTTGCTTTATCCTCATTGTCTACTGTGGGTCAAAGATCCAGCTTGTTGTCCAGCCTGTGCTATCACTTTAAACATAGAGCCTGTTCCTATAACCTCCTCTCCTCTCTTTGGTAGCTCTTAAGCCTTCTAATTTCATGTAGAAACTAAAGAACTTCAAAATGAACAATGTGGGAAGTCGTAGTTTGGAGGCACAAAAGATGGCTCAGTGCACTTAAACTCTGTAAATTTGGAGGCTTAGACACTCTTAGCTTTCACTGAAAAAAGACATAACAGTGTGTTGCATGGCACATCCAATACATGTCAATGGTGTGCAAAATTGTGTAATCACCAGACGTGCTTACCAGAAAATCTGCAGCACCACGGCACTTCTGGATGCTCTTTGCAATGTAAATCTTGACTAACAGCAATAAAATAGTATGCAATTATTTATTAATCATGCACCGGAGAAAGTGAAGCTCCATGCTATGATTAATAAGCTCCTACCTAAAGATCTCAGCCAAAAAGCTTTGCTTTAATCTTGTGTCTCATTCCTTCTTTAAGGATTGCCTCTGTAATTCTGAAACAATATGGCCAGCTCTTTTGGACTACAGTGAGCAGCAAGGAGACAAAACTAGGGTCATGAAAATATGAAATAGTAGATTTTGAATCCAATATTGAATCGAATCAAGAAAGAGAAAGCCGAATATCAAATCTAATATCGAATTTAATGCTTACAAATCTTGGGCAAGAAAATATTGTGCTGTACATGATTGGGAGTCTCCTATCATTGTATAACAAGAATGTAGCAAGTTATCAGTAGCTTAAGTACATAGAAATCAAGATATACAGTACAGTCTGCTGTCATTAAGGGGAACACAAAATTAGTATGCCAGCACTGATTACAGCTCAGTTCTAGTGTATGAAGGTCTGTAAAATATTTTTTTTTATCAATAGATGTTGACTAGAATCAAGTGCTCTTTTTCCTCCGAAACCAATGAATTAGTGATGTTCTGTTGTACTGAATATCAATGAGGTTCTCAGTTTAATAGTGGACCTGTGTTTTGTCGCAATCTTTTATTAATTGCATATAATGTTTTGCTTTCCAGTCTTTCTCCAAAATACACAAGAGGTACTGCAACTTTACGGCAGGTGGGTTATCGTAAGGCCAATTTGCACGACAGACGAAAAGAGTGCACACCACATGAATCAATCACCGCTTTGCATGTCCCCGGCACCAACAGTAAAGAGCAGGTGCCATTTGTGCCGTTTCAGTGTCAGGTTTGGCGTGATTTTCCACACGCCAAAGATTCAAATCTGGAGGGTCATGACAAGTTTGCAGGACACTACCCCCCCTTCCCCCCATCGCGGCTGCTGCGAACAGACCTGCATTGCTTTGGCACCAAACCGCAACTTTAGTCACAGACGCCCGATGAAGCAGCGCTGATTAGGCCTAATTCGCACCATCTGCATGTCAGGGAATGTTCACTGTGACGAAGTCCACCACCGTGCCAGCAGAGGCGGCCCATCTGCAGTGCATTCGGCAGTTTTCTTGCACCAAATACAAAGTGAAACATTGAGGCATTGAGCACAAGGCCCTCCGCGACACAGGCAACATGTGGCGCTGTGTAGGTCTAGATATATCAATATATTAAATATTTGAAAAATCGAATCGTAGATATCTGATTTGCAAATCAAATAATTCAAATGTTCACTATTTTATTCGATTCGAGTCGGTGATATTCAAGTAATCTCGCACCCTTAGTCAAAATCGGAAGGAAGGGGTCGGAGACTCACTGGGTATGGAACTGTGTCCTGGATTTTGTACCGCAGCAGAAATGCAGGACGCCCAGTGAGGTCCATCATTGTGTAAAGACCACCAACCAGCCAGTAGACCGCAAAAGTCACAGCAAATGTACCTGCAAGGTCACTCGCATTGCCTCTTCCACTACACGAAGCATACCCTAATGTAGCATGCTACAGTGACTGCTGATTTGCTCGGCAAGAAAAGCAGCAGGCGAAGTCCCCCCTAGAGCGGGAAAACACTAATAATTCAAACAGCAAACTGGGTGTTAATGACTGATGGGCTTCAACAGCCAAAAGCAACATGGAGTTTATAGGAGATGCCATATGGAAGGCTTCCGACTAATTTTAACCACCTGGGGCTTTTTAACGTGGACCTAATACACATTACACTAGTAGAGGTTGCTTCTGTACATGCAGTGTGGTCCACTGTTACAGGGAACACTCAAATATGTGGCTTGCACTTTGCTGGTGTCCTAGCTGCAAGTGCACACGGAGACAATATCGGTGCACCGCGTGTAGAAAGGGGCGAGGGCTACCAACCACAAGTTATCTGCTGCAGATCTAGGCAATTGGACACATGCCAGAGGGAAATATCTGAATGTGCTCTCTACTCATGTTTTCCCTGTAACAGTGTACATAGTACAACCAAGTAAACAAAGCAGATGTTCACTATCTGAAAAATCAATATAGTAACATAAATCAGTGTCACTCAAAAGGTATTTGAAAACAATTACTACTAAATGTCATGTAAAGTCATTATGGGAATGACGGCAGGACCAAAGTAACGTGCATGAGCAGTCATGCCTTTGCCAACAGTCAGCTGTTGCCATTTCGCTGCTGTGTGCTGCACCACTTTGCATTTCTAGTGCGTGGGGAAGCCTGCTTCCAAGCCATAATGTGTGGCGTAGGTCTCAACAGATGACTTAGATGAAAGCACCATCACATTAAATCGAGCACCTTAAGAAGTAAAAGAATGAAAGAAAGCCACAGCAGAAAGAAATACCAAATATGACAACAGACCATTGTTAAAGACATGGTGATGCAAGACATTAGAGAGTAAAATCTAAGATGTACAAAGAAAGTTTTAGAACAGTGATGCTTATTAGTGCATGCAAGTTGCATAGTAACATGAAGACAAGAGCGACTGACCCCAAACACTCTTGGAGAACTCGTCTCCATCAAAGAAAGCCTCGACAGCATCCCACTGGCCTTGCCAGAAGTTGCCCGATGCCCCCCAGAAGCGCTGCAAGTGCCTAGAGAAGGAAATTAAGGGTAAAACTTAGAGTTGATGAACAAAGAAAGGAAGACATAGAAAACTGATACTTTCAGATTAGAAAATGCAATGAATATTGCACCAGTAAAATTCACAACCAACAACAGCAAGCCAAGAAGACATTCTATTAGTGAGTTAGTCACACGTTTCCTGAATTTGCACACAAGCTACATTAATAAGAAACACTTAAACAGGAAAGTAAGCTGAGCCAATTAATAAATTGCATATAGTTACAGTAATAAGAACTACACAATAAGCTACACTAATAACCAACACGCTAACTAAGAAATGTTCTAGTCAATGTATAAGATAAGTTGCCATGTGAAGATTTCTCCAGTGTAGTATACGTCATATCCTGTAGTGCCTGTGAATACAAGTACTGGCGAGACAGGTGATTTCAAGAAACAAGAGAAACAGCACGAGTACGATGTCCGAAAACGGCATGGTCTTCTGGTCAAGCATCTAACCTCCTGTGACAACATTAACAAGAATAGAGTTTTGAAAGAATAGGTTACAAATTTAAAGTGATTTTGTGTTTCTCTTTATTGACTCTTTCATCAGTTGCAGAACTTTGGCTGGTTGTTTCACAGCAACCAATGAGTTCAAAAAAAAACAGAATGTGTCAAACTGCAAATGGCTCACATAACAAAAGGCAGACAAGAAGCAGGGGTTCTTAGTCAAATCACCACAGATGCTATTGTACTATGCTGCACTGCACATTCTCACATTCATGGGAACCAAGGTAATGGCAGTTCGTTTTCATCTTGTCAATTGACCATAGGCTATTTCTTTTTTCGAGAGCTTCACAACACGCTTGATCTACAATTGTTCATGTGCTATTCAATTATTAACTGCAACAGAGGCCACTGTAGCTAGTGTAGTTTTGCTAGAACACCATCAGAAGTGTAGTGCAAATGAAAAAATAGCATACCTCATGTTGAATTAATGAAAGTCCTTTATTAATAAATGGGGAGGCACAAGTCCTCTGAGGGGGAGGATGGGGCATTTTAACATTGCACATTGTTCACAGAATCCCACGATGTCGTCTTGGTCAGGGCTTCAAGTCAATTGATGAGTGGTCACTTGTGCTGAGGCTGTACTCGGTCATAAAAGCAGTTTGTCAGTCCCTCTAAACCAACCCGACCAGGCTGCTCTGGCATCCGTATTAGGCAAATAAAAGCTGCACGTTAGAATCTGTAAGCAATGCTTCAAAGTAGTTCATGCATTGTAATGCCTGTAGGGCCATATTTCTGGTTTCAAAAGCAGAACATTGCCACATTAAATGATTAAGGTCTGCACAGTAGTGCAGCCAGCAGCGTGTGCACTTCTGTCGTAACGTCAGGCTGTTGCCATTTTGCTATATAGTATGGTGTATAAGGTGAATTTGCATAGACCTCATTGATGAAGACCTCTTGATGGCGTGAAAGTGGGGACTCGCTCAAAAAAGGAAGAGGCAGGCTAAGTTGTTTGAGACATAACTGTTTGAAGTACGGAGGGATGTACACACACAGTGCATGATGGCTATCAAGTGTGACTTATCATTTAGGATTTCGTATAGGCATTCCCCGAGGTGTAAAGGTAGGGAAGAATTGGTCACCCCACCTGCAGAAACAGCAGTGGCGAGTGCCGCTGCATTGCCGTGGAACATACCAGTATACCCCAGTGTTCAGATGCATTTCTATTGGACTGTCTGCTTGTTCATGCCTACAAAAGATGCCTTGAATGGCTGCTGAAGTGGTAGCATTCTCCGAGGCTGGGTGAAAGATTTCAGTAAATCAGTAAAGACGTGGACTGGTTTCTGTATGATGTGTGGGAGCTCAGGTTCTTCATGGATTGGGATACTGAACGGGAAGTGCAGGTTCCCATATAGGTGGCGGTCTGCGTGCAAGCCCATTCTTTGCAGGCCTGGCCATCAGAGAAATCAGCATCAATATACCATGTGTCCTCGCTAGAGTTAACCAAATGGTTCAACAAAAAAGATTTAAAGAACACTGTGCATGACATAATTATAAGCCCTGTGGTGTTCAGTCATCAGCGTTTTGACAACCAAACACCGTAGGTTTTAAAATCGTGTCTTGCACCATATCTTTTAATCATGTTTTCATTGAACATTAGCTGGGACACCCTACAGATTTCAAGGTATCTGACCGTGCCTCCATAAGCTGTCACGTGATACGAAGTGTGTAGGCAGGAACATTGTTACGACATATGGGACGGTGAAAACGTCGAAAAGCAATCGGAGTTTTCCATGGGGGTAGGGACTGAGTGAAAGGGGGGGCTGATAATCCTAGGCCAGAAGGCAACGGGTTTGCAGTCACAGCCCTTGCAAGAGCACAACAGGCATGACGTCACGCTCACTCTTATCTTCTAGAAAGTTGACGTACATGGCACAGCCAACCATGCCTGCCACAGCCCGCGTACACCCTTTTGGGAGCTGTTACAGATGGTGACAGGTAGACCTAGGACCTTCATCTGTCCATTTTTAGACTATGGTATGACCTCATATAGGATAGAATTTAGGCAAAGGAGAATATGTGACAAAGGGAACACTTCTCACTTCTCACAGTGTTCACAGCAATTGGCCTAGACAGAAACCAATGCCCACTATTTGATGCCCCACATGACCCAACATACCGTGACCAAGGCCCGCCCTGCTGCATCGGCCAGGCGCTCGAGCCGTTCATCATCAGCGCACGAAGTTCGGTCCTACTCGCCTCTGCCTCATCATTTTTCATCACTGCACCCTTCTGTACTCTCATCCTCGGAAAACTGATGAATGCAGTGGCCAGAAGTGACATTGCATCGCACCCCTAAACTGCAAATCCTCTCCTTACCTTGCCAACAGAGCAGAACTCAATCGCTGTAGAAGTTGATGCTTTACCTGTAACCGCCTTGACTGACACCGGTGCACATATCTCAGTTATGAGCGCTGATCTCCGAAAGCGGCTCAAGAAAGTGCTCCCAACTGCCGCGTCCTGCTTAGTATAAGTTGCTAATTGGGAAACTCCCACTGTACTGGGAATGTGTGCCGCTCGTGTCAGCGCCGGCAGTCACCATATATCTGTTTCGTTCCGTGTACTTGACCATTACCCTCATAATGTTATCCTTGGCTTTGAGTTCTTATCTGCTCACCCAGCTATAATTGACTGCTCGGCTGGTGTAGTCCAGCTTGGTTTGCTTGATGTTACCGACCCTCCCGACACAGTGCAGATTCAGCTCTGTTGAGCCTAGTTTGTTTGTCTACCACTGCAGGCACCGACCAGTACAGTGACACCTCGTTAAACCGTAGTTAGCCGGAGCGCGGAAAAAATACATCCTAAATGGTAGTGCTGCTTAACCTAAATACCACAAGATCCCCCACTTACCTGTCAAAAAAGAACTCACGAGAGAAGGCGATGAAAGGGGAAAAAACTTGCAGTGTTTATTCACTTCGTGAGACAAAAGTGCTATTTAATTTGATGCCACGGCGGCCTAGCAGCGACAACAGCAGCCTCAAACTTACTGAAGCTGCGAGCCAGCTTTCCAGCCAGCCCCCTCTTCTCGGCAAACACTCGTATGGCAGATTCCTCGCTGGCGTTCACCGTGCACATGTGCGGTAGTGCTGCAGAAGTCGCGGGGCGCCTTTTTCATTGAGGGGTGCTGTTCTCGTCACAACGATTGCATTCAGGATTGCATTCACGTAATGTGTAGCTTCTACCCTTGTCGGGCCTGAATCGTCTTTCCGTGTCGTCCTCATCAGTGTCGCTAGTCGACACTTTGGCAACAACAGAGGCAACGATGGCAAAAAGTCGAACCTCGAAGCCGACATCTTTTCGCAGTTGCAGCAGCGCTGCCGAGCACCTTCATCGCATTCCAAATGCCACACACTGTAGTCAACAACAGATCCCTGTAGCGTGCCAGCCCGACTTCGTGTCACGTTCAATAGCACGAATGATGTCTAATTTTCCTTCTATGCTGAACACCCGGTGTCTTTTTTATTCGAACTTCGGCATGACGCAAGTCCTTGGTTGCACGACGCCACAACGCTCTCTGGCACAGTGCCGAAATGATGTTGATGTGGCTTCACGCGCATGGCGCCTGGAGGCCATTGTTCTGATCTCCGAGGCTTGTTGTTCTGCCGGGCCGCCCGATGGAGACGGCGCAGCGCCAGGTTTGCGCAACGAAAAGTGGAAACACTATGTTTTAACCGATACGTACGCAATAAGCTGGTATGGTTTATGCAGATACAAAACACATTATGTTAAATGGCCACTGAGTTGGGGATTTGACTTCACTACTTTTTAAACAAAACTACTGTTTAAGCGGGTACGATTTAACGAGGTTTTACTGTATCACTGCTGTGCCCAACCCTTCTGTACCAGATAGTGACTATGTCATCACACCCCCGACTTGGTGCCTTAATGTCATGCGACATGTTGTTTTCTCACACCATTCTGACCATAATGGCTAACAAAGCTTATCTTTCACTCCTGAATTTCGGATTCTGCCCTCAGATACAACCCAAAGACATCTCTCTCGCCACACTTTCATCACACGAGTATGAACTTTCTTCCCTTTCACCTCATCCGTCTTCCACCAACACTTCCGCTGCCTGCAATGCTCATTCCGCAATGTTGCCTCCAGCGCATGACATTAACTAGATGATAGCCCTGGACCTTTCACCTACACAAACCGACAATCTTTGTTATCTACTCGCATCTCATTCTGATATTGTTGGCCTTTGGGACAAACCTCCCTTGTGTAGCATCGCACACGTACCAGCAATGCACCACCTAGTCACAGACGGCCCTATTACGTGTCACACGTTGAGAGATACAACAGGAGATTGAAAAGATGCTTACCAAGGGCATTACTGAACCATCGTCGAGCCTGTGGGCTTCTCCTGTTGTCTTGGTAAAAAAAACAACACCAGGAGATTCTGTACAGATTACCGACATCTAAACAAGATAACAAAGAAAGACGTCTATCCATTCTATCCACTGCCACTCATAGATGACACGTTGGATTGCCTACACGGTGTGACATATTTTTCATCAATAGACCTGCGCTCCGGTTACTGGCAGATTACTGCCAGATTACTGGCAGTTACTGCCATCGATGAGATTGACTGTGAGAAGACTGCATTTATTATTCCAGATGGCCTTTATCAATTTTGTCCCATGCCGTCCGGCATGTGCAATGTTCCAGCCACCTTCAAGTGCATGATGGACACATTCTTGCACAGCTTTAAGTGGTCTATATGCCTTTGTCACCTCAATGTAATTGTGTTCTCGCCATCCTTCACAACACACCTTGACTGTCTTTCGTCTATTTTTTTGTTTTCCATGCCGCTGGGCTACAACTGAATTCTTTGAAGTGCCACTTTGGTTGCCACCAAATCCCTATCATTGCTCATCTCGTCGACTCCTCTGGCATCCGCCCTAATCCTGCAAAACTTCGTGCTGTTCTCGATTTTCCTGTAGTGAACTGTGCTTAAACACCCACAACTTTGTAGGCTTGTGCTCTTATTTCCGTCAATTTGTCAGAAATTTTGCATGCATTACTCGGCATCTGAGGGACCTTCTCAAGAAAGGCGCCCTTTTTTTCATGAGGCCCTGACCAAGCTGCTGCCTTCAAATGCCTTATCACTCTACTTCCTACTCCGCCAATTCTCGCTTACTTGAACCCATCTGCCACAACAGAGGTCGATACAGATGCTAGTGCCTATGGAATCGGCGCTGTTTTAGCTCAGTGTCAACGTCGGCGTGAATGAGTTATTGCGTACGCAAGTCACCTGCTTTCACAAGCTAAGCACAATTACTCCATTACAGAGCGCGAGTGCCTCACATGCGAATGGAGAGCGAGTAAATTCCAGCCGCACTTATACAGCCGACCTTTCACTGTCACCAAGGACCATTGCACTCTCTGTTGGCTCTTGCCACTTAAAAGATCCCATGGGTCATCTAGGTCGTTGAGCATTACGTCTTCAAGAATTCACCTACACAGTGGTGCACAAGTCCTGCAGGCTCCACCAGGATGTGGATTGCTTGTCTCGGCACGCCGTTGATGCCCCAAACACCCATGATGCACCTTCTGGAATATTCACGCTCTCCACCTTTCACAACACCAGCGAGGAGCAAGAATGTGAAATATGCTGAAATATGCGACCAGTAGGACACGAACTACAGATAGGTGTTCCCTCTCACGTCAGGGCGACTGTACTCGTGCAACTCCATGATGTGCTCAGAGCGGGCCACCTGGATGTTTCCAGGATGTACGACCATGTGCAGCGTCAATTTTTCTGGCCTGGACTCTACCGTACAATGCAACATTATGCCGCCACTTGCGAACTGTGCCAACATTGTAAGAAGCCTGCTTTGCTTCCGGTTGGAACCCTCCACCCAATTGATATACCCACCAAGCTGTTTTATTGTGTTGGCCTCTTCCTCTTGGGCCCTTTCCCTACCTTAAGATCTGGAAATAAGTGGACTGACATTGCAACAAATTATTCAACCCGTTATGCCATCACACAAGCTATCCATACCAGTTGAGATACCGACGTCACAGACTTCGTGCTGCAAGACGTCATCTTACATCACAGGGCTCCTTACAGACAGGGTACGCTACTTTTTATCTAGGGTTATCGACGATCCACTTCGCTCTTGCAAGACACAACACAAAGTTAACGACAGCATACCACCCTCAAACGAACAGCCTCACTGAATGCCTGAACCGAACGCTTACAAATATGCCCTCTATGTATGTCTCCTCAGATTATCGTGACTAGGATGCTGCCCTCCCATTTGACATTCATGTACAACTCGTAATGTCCCGATACCACTCTCTACTTTCCCTTCTATCTCCTCTTTGGACATCATCCGACATTGCTATGCGACATGCTCCTGCCAACTTCTCTCGAGTCCCCGTCCGACTATGCTTGTGACGCCATAGCGACAGCCACCGAGGAATGCTCGATTGCCCACCGTCGCCTTTCTGATTCACAGCCAACACAAAAGCCTCTTTATGAAAACAGTCATCATGATGACCAGTTCACTGCCAGTGACCTTGTCCTCCTTTGGACTCAACTGGAAAAACTGCTCTCTTGGTACTCTGGCCCTTACTGTGTTACCCAACAACTCAGTGATGTCACTTATGAAATAACTCCAGCCAATGCTTCCCCGTTGTCCATGTGGGTAACCCATACTATGCAGCCGCCATCTAGCAGGTACCGGGTCAGTGGTTTCACTGCCGAGGGTTATATCACAGTACCATGAGAGCAACAAAGATGACTATCGCCAACAAGATGAAAGAGTTGACCTAGTGGGGTGAGCCTAACATTCCTCCATACTGGGTATAACAGCAATATCTTCTTAATAATAAACATGGTCCCATTTACCCTAATATCTCTGCCCGTTTCATCATCTTTTTAAAAGTTTACATTGCATAGTTATGTTCTTAGATCATGTCAGTAGTTAAAGTGAAACAAATGAATTAGCAAGACACGCTAGTTCAAAATTTTGTTTTTCAACAAATGAAGAGAGAATAAAATAGGCTACCTCATGTTGCTGAGACTTCTTCGTCTGGTAATTTATTTGCATCATTTTTGTAAATGGTGTTTTGGTTATACGTATTTGCTAATGTGTAACATCATTTTTTATTACTTTCCAGTTGATAATGCCAACTTGTACATTTTCTAAACCAATCCTTCCCCACCACTATAATGCTATCATTTGGTGCTGTGGGTATGTGACAAATAATTAAGTGTCATTGTGCATGTAGCATACTTACGCCAGCATCTGAAAAACTTGAACACCTTCACCTGATCCACAGGCACAAATCAACAGGACTTTAGAATACCAAGGCATTCTGGTTTGACTTCAATTCTGGGTAAAAATTGACTACTGCCTTCTTTTATCGAACAAAACCTTTCATGGCTCTGTACTTGCCAGGTAAGAGTGTTGCTTCCAGCAACTAGCACCACGAATGCTGTGCCCAGGATAAACACAGAGCTCTTGAGTGATGACAGCAGCAGGCCCCGAGGCTCCTCTGCCACTCTCACTGCTGGTATGGAAACAACAAAAACATTAATCTGGCAACATGATCGGAATGGTTACCACAATTCTTTGGAATGGTGTAAAGAAGTCATACACAAGAGAAGACAAGGGCTCTTTTGCATGTGCTTCCTTTACACCATTCTGGCACAGAAAAATGCACAGGAAGCCCTACCAACTTACTCAAGTGAAAGTTCTTTTGCCCAGCATATCCCAAGTTCATGAACTTTAGGAAAGCTAGCACATTTCGTTGCACCGTTACGTACACCATAGCGTAAAATCAGTGCACAGAATAATCAGATGAGGTGACAATATGGTGCTGGTTAGTGATGTGTTGTGTCTTTTATTTGTCATATGTGCCGTCTCTGCACTGCATACGATAAATCACCAATCGACAGCCTATGGTTTGGACTTCAAAGAGCGTTGCCAGCAGATCATAGCATATAAATCACAGGGTTTTACCGTCCCAAAACTGCACAGTGAGTTATGAGGAATGTCACTGTGTAGGGGTTTGGAAGAATTTTGGGGGTTCTTTAACCTGCACACAAAAGATGGCACACAAGTGATTTCCATGGCCAGAAACTGAACCCGCAATCTTGTGTACAGCAGCACAATGCCATAGCCACTGCCCCACCATTGCAGGTAAGATATGACACTTGCATGTCATGCAGATACAAGAATAAAAAAGCCCAAGAGGTAAGTGACACAAGCACTACACAACAATTGATGAGCAAGCTTTTATTTTGATGAACACAATTTCTGGGTAAAATGTCTAGATAAAGTGATGAAAAACACTGATAGTGATATCTCCCTGTACTTTATCTTGATGTTGCTTTATCTATCCATAAGCACATCACAATAAAGCTAAAGATAATACTTAAGCACTGTGTTAGGACATGCTTTGTCGTTACTCTAACAGTGTAAAAACAAATATGTAAAAGCACAAGCAAATTGAAAGTAATTTCTCATTTTGATGGAGATTTTGAGCCTGTAGGAGAAAAAAAAGTGAATTTTGAGTCATGAAGAAATTTCACTCTCTCTTTGTTATTGATATATTGAGCACAGATGTAAATAACAGAAATGTAAATGGATATACAATAGGCAGGGTGAAGATAAATGTCTAAGTGTCCTTTATCATTAATGCAAGGCTTCGCAAATAACTGTAATCCATTCCTCAGGCC
Source organism: Dermacentor albipictus (assembly GCF_038994185.2). Lineage (NCBI taxonomy): Eukaryota > Metazoa > Arthropoda > Arachnida > Ixodida > Ixodidae > Dermacentor > Dermacentor albipictus. The sequence continues at coordinate 36,518,755 of NC_091823.1, forward strand.
CTTGAAAGGGACCAGGATAGGCACATCAATCAAAATGTCTGCAATCCATACCATTTGCACACTTCATGCCTTGCTGTAAATATATAACTCATGGGGTGTAACCCATCAAAATACCATTAGGGCTGTGAAAAATGAGGCAGTGAAGAGGTTCAAATTAACGTTTACCTCTCAGTGTATTAAATATGCATCTAAATCTAAATACACAAGCACCAATAATTTTCGCGTTCCATTTCATTAGAAAGTGGCTGCAATTGCCAAGAATTAAACCCACAGGCCCTGTCACGTTCAGCAGCAGTATGCCATAGGTATTCATCCACCCATTATATCCTTGCAACTACTCTCCAAGACGGCTGGGAACAAAAAAGAATGCACATTACTGTGAAACTCGTGTTTGGGGTAAAAGAAAATTTGGAATCACAAATGAAGCGTACGCATTTTATCGCTCAGAAGCTCTAATTTTGACTTTGCTAAACCAAACAATTTCTGAAGCATGCACAGCTACAAAGGATGTACAGTCTTGAGCAATATAAGAGGGCATACTGAATTAATATTTAGGCAATAATAACTACAGGGGTGTGAATAGTGTTTTTTGAGACCTAATTGAATGTGAATCGAATAGTGCAAGAATCGAATCGAATATTTAATACTTTTCAAATAATGAATAGCTGTTATCACAATTAACATAATACGATGTTCACATCCCAGTATTCTTAATGTTAGAAAGTTTCTGTCATTACATAGTATGTTATGATGCATTCTTTATTAAAAGCACAAATGGAGCATCAGCACCAGACTAGTAGCTCCTTTTCAAGCACAGGACTCTTCAGAGAGAGCGAATGATCGCTCTAGAGGCTGGAAAGTACAGCTACCTAACTGACATAGCCTGCTCCACTACACAAGCTATCATGTTTCATGTCTCTACTAGGTCTGCAGGGGTTTTATGTTTACTTGGGTGCAGCTGACGTTTTAAAATATTCGAAAAGTATTCAAAAAGTATTTGCGTTTACGAACAGCGATTATTCGATTCAAATAGGACACTATTAGATTCATTATTCGAACGTTTCAAATATTTGCACAGTTATAATAATGACTCGTGATCTGTGGGTTCGAACCTCGCCTGTTATTATGCAACCAGTACTTTTTTATTGGACATCTTGCCTCATGGAACACATTCATGTGAGGCATGCGTGTTTAGTGACTGCGACATTTGAAGAGCAATTTACATGTTCTCTTTCATATTGCTCTAGGGGATACATTCAGTTCACAACAATAAAAACCTAAATGATGGCAGAAACACCAAATGCTTATCCAGAAATAATTTAGACATGTGAAAAGGAGAAAAGAAAGGAATACCTTGATCTGGAAGTAGGTTTGCATCATTGCAACCTCTTTTTGTTTGCATCATCTCTCTCTTTTTGTATGGCTCCAAGTTTAGAGGAAACTACATTAATGTTTCGATATCGACCAATATCAAAGGCAGGAAATAAAGTAACAGCTCTTACTAATTAGTAAAAGAGTAGAGCAACAAATAAATGGTGCAGAAAATTATGTCTCTATCGTTTTGAAGCTCGCATTTGACTTTAAATTTATTCTGTACAGCCCACATACGAGGTTCCAGAGCTCCTTTTGCTAAAGCTTGCTCTCATCAGAAATGCTAGATAAGCCACACAATAATGCATACATATAAGCCTGCTCATTCAACATAAATATAAAATTTAAAGTAACTAGAAATAGGAGGCAGCTTTCCTCTTTCATGCCCGTTACCTACTGAAGCTCAACTAATTATTTAGAATTTATCAAATGTTAATCACTTTCACGGCAAGCCTGGCCACTTTTAGCATTCCCTCTTTTTTTCCTCCTCTTTCACCATTCCTTGGCCGTGGGGCAGTTCAGGCGTCTGCAGACCAATATCTTACAACTACAGTAACAACGACATATAGCATTGATAAAGAGACGAGATGACCATGGTAAAAGAGAGAGTGAAGGCATAAAGGAAGGGCCTTCTGCTGGGTGAGATTGAAAAAAGTGTGGCAGCAAAAATGTGTATGAGCAGGCATAGATAACACAGCACAAGATAACAAAACCTTTGTGCTGTCAGTTAGGCTACCGACACAACTGTCCCTTTGCTGAGCAAATGGAACACCCACGCATTTTGTGGTGAGAACAGCAGTGTGGGTAGCATGTCATCAGCTGCTCACAGAGTTTGCCATTTCTGCGCTGAGCTTATCTCCCAAAGGTATTGTTCCAGACCCTTGTCGTACTGATCATCGAATGCTGAGCATGTGATGCTTGCCAGCCTTATCATTTCAGAGGGCCTGCGGTTGACACCTTTAGTTTACTGCAGGATGTTTAATGGCAGTGAAAAAGCTGCGTTATTACAAGTGATAAGCCCCCTGTCTACATTTCATTTAAAAAAAAGCTGGCTCCTTTTATTCAGTCAATCAGCTGAAGTGGCAGCCTGCAATGGTGCATCAAATGGCAAGTGCACAATCGTGACTAAACTTGTACCTCGGAGCAATAGTGATTAGATTAGATAGCATTTGTGATCGCCACTGCAATAATTATATTAAGATACTCTATGCCTTTTCACTATCTTCTAGTTCAAATTCTTTGATGTTGCACATATTCGAGCTCAATTTAGCAAGAAAAAAATAATCCCAGGACACCTAAGCACTTCTTATGATTTATGAATGTGAAAACATTAATGTCCAATTGAACACTGCTGAGCGATCATTCAGAGTTATCAACTTCTCGTAGACAAGTGAGTGCATTGAGACACTTGGCGTGTTATGATTTGGCCTTACCGAGGCACAGTTAGAATGCAGGTGAGAGCTTGCGCAGATAACACAAGCTTCTGAACGCAAGAGCAAGGGTGATGTGGCGTCGCAGCCCTTTCACCCGCTCTGCTTCGTCGAGGCATGCTTGTGCTGTGGTGTTGCAGTCAATGGCAATTTACCTGCTGTTTCAGTGCTACAGACACCGGCTTTTGGGCTCAATGAGCCATTTGGTGGTTTCGTGCCAAAAAAAGAACTGCATGCCTTGACAGTCACAATTCCATCACAAAAGCACTCATTCATCACATTTCTTATTCTAGATGGCAGCCTTAAAGGGGCTCTGAAACACTTTTTGAACGTAGTAATGTTGCCGATCTGTGGCTCCTGTGAACATGTGAGCCAAATATCATTGCACTGCATGCAGCAGGGAATTTACAACCTTGTGTCAAAAGCAGTGAATAGACACCTGCTCTCACATCCGCGTCATCACATCTGCAACGAGCCCTTCTGCCACCGTGATGCTAAACTTTTGGCCAGGGCTTTGCCCTATTGGCTTCTCCACTATGTAGCTTCCAGTGTGCTAGTGGAGATGAAAAGACAGGAATTTAAGCAGAGTATTAGTGCAATAACTCCACTTACATGCAGTTGAAGGATATGAAAAATTTTTGCAGCATGAGATTTGTGGGACAACATACTTTAATAGTGAGGCTAGTTAGAAAAGTGTTTTAGGGCCCCTTTTTACTATTACCCATTCACAAAGCGAAAGTAGTGGCCGTATGTTTTATTTGCTACAGAAAATTTAACAGCCAATGTTTGTAAAACAATGCCCATTATAAGATGGTGTGTCAATACAGGCTCAGCCTGACCTTTTTTTCTCTCTCGCATTTTCCTTGGAAGCAGCACTTATGTACGCTTACAAATCAGCAAAACTTGTAACATATAACAGTTGTTTGCCTTGAGCCTAACAACAACAGAAGTTTGCATTAAAAGTGTGGTCTATTCACCAAGCATGCCTGGAGCACAAGGCGCTGAAGGTAGCAGTAGGCTGTAACTGAGACAACTTCTCAGCCAGCGAGTGAATGGGTAATGGAAGAGCAGAATGTTAGACGGACATAACAAAGGCTGTCCTCGTTTCCTGTCAGCCTTGTACAATAAATAACCCTTTATTGTGACGTTCGCCAAACAATATGCACGGTTCTCCGACCCAAGGCAATACAGGCTGTGTCACTAAGTACCAAGATAATTTTTTTTTAAATCCAGAAGCATATGACAATTCTGTATAGAAAAACCGCTTTCCTCAAGAGAAGTGTGTGCATAAACCCATGGCTATGAGCAAAGAACTCTGGTCATTTCACTTACTGCTGAATAATGTTTTATTGAATTTTTGTTTTGTTTTGTAAGGTTTACAAGCAGCCCCAGATTAATCTATGCTTCACTCAGCATTTCGATTATATTAATGCTTTCACCACTGAACTAAGCAAAAAAACGTTGCCTAGCAGCCAAACTGCGCACATGTAGAAGGCAGTGGTAAGAGCAACCGCACTTCATTAAAGTGCAGCGAAATTTTGCCCCCCATCTGACGCCCACGATCTGAAACGGGGCATAGAAACAATTAACCTTTGATCGTCAACCGAATCGTTCCGTGACGCACCAGCAACGCGCACCGTCGCTGTTGCGAAATGGACAAATAAAACGTGCTTTTATATCCAATTACGCAAGTGCGTGAGCAAACCAGATTTCCGAGTACTTTCCTCTTACGGTGCTATGCAGCCAGTGTAGACAACTCCTACTCGAGCTCTGAATACGGCAGCACTGGTGCCAAAAATTTACAACTTTTAGTAAGATGTCTCCTTCCACCAAGCGTGTAGATGCTTCTTATAAACACCTACAGTCACTGCCAGTGAAGACCGTACAGCTGCTTCGATCGTCATCACATGCTCTAAATCCGCGCATACACTAGGCCGAATTTGATTCTTAACTTCTAGCGATTCGTTAGTGCAGATTGTAATTTTTGTTGAAAACTCTTCTTTATGCGGGCGCCGAGGCGCTTTTTAACAGCACCTTCAGTCACTGCGCATTGCGCAAATAAATGGACAATCACAAAAACCCGGCTATGTTGTGTTTCGATGTGCCCTAAGCAACAGCTTTGCCCCATCCATTGTTTAAAACAAAGGGGGCGCATAGCACAATTCCTTCGTGCCCTCCCAGACTCGTCAGGCAAGCAATGCGAACACGACTAACGCGCGCACTTACTTTGTTGTTGCTCCAGCATGGTGAAGGACAACTGTCAGTCCGCGAGACGCGTCGACTCCTGTGGAAGGGCTGCTGGTATATCAGAGATGTTTTCTTTTTTTTTTTTTCTATGGCGAGTTAGAAATAGTAGAGGTAGCGCGCAGGTGCTTGCAACTTCCACGCGCGCGTGCCCGAGTCTCTCAGCCGAGAGCAATGAGAACGCGAGCCAGTCTGCCTTGAGTCAAGTACAGCTGACCGGAGTGTTCACATCAAAAACCAAAAAAGCGAAAAAAAAAGTAACATGTTTTGACTTGGCCTGGCTTGGTTACTATTGTGACTTTGAAGAAAAGAAGCGAGACAGAGAGGCCATGAGAGGCCAACTTGAGTCGAGCCCGGCCGAGCCGATTCCGACCGGTGTTGGTGGTGGCGGCGGTGCTGGCGGTGCGCTGTATCGTTGTACTGGACATTCAAGCAACCGAGCGTTTCTAAAGATCGCTCGTATTGACCATTCGAAAGAAAGGCTTGGAAGCCTTCGGTCAAAGATACAAGCAACATGTTTAAAAAGTAAGGCGTGCCACGTAGAACTTGCATCGGCTGTCTTTCATGTCATCCCGGTTGTTCATGCTTGAGTAGTACTGTAGGCGAAATGTGCCAACTTTTCACGTCGCAAAAGTAGCTCAACGTGTGGCTAGCTGACTTGCACCTCTTTCGCGGATGCATCCTGACTGCTATTACATATTGTAATAAAAAAAGAAAACTCTCAGCCGTAAAGGGCTGTTCATGGTCGCGTAACCCTTTTGCGTGCTGTACCGGATGTTGTGCTCAGACTTCGCGTCTTAACACCTTTCTGAATTCCAGGTTTGATGAAAAGGAGCACGTGTCCGGCATAACGCAGCTCAAGTCGTCCGTACAGAAGGCCATAAAAGGCAGAATCCTGGAACAATTCCCTTCGTCTGAAAACTACATCAACCAGATACTTCCGAAAAAGGACCTTCTCCGGACCGTCAAGTGGCAAGTTGCTTTTACACTTGTTAGTTGGCTTATGTGATGTGTTCACGGTGTTCGAAGCGTTAGGTTTCTGCTGGGATTCAGTCAGACCTTCAGGGCCCAGCTGTTTGCAACACTCCGATGCGCGACGGTTGTCATTGCGTGTCTACAATTTGTACTAACTGCAGTTCAGCGCTTCTCTCGCGACTGGTGATCTCCACCTTTCGTCTCATCTCCTTTCATTTCTGTTATTTTTTTTTCTCTCTCTCTGTCTCTTTTGTGAAAAGTCTGCAAGACAGACTTGTAAACTAGGCCGGTTTGCACTCCATTCCTGATATGTCCACCAAAATTTCGCCGTGGTCCAATTTGCCCTTCCTACTTTTTGTGTAACAGTACATGACCTTGTCGCATCTTTGGGAATGGTAATGATTCTGCATTGTAAATTCTGTGCTAAAATTTCCAACGATCATTTCAGGATGCTACATGCAAGTAATGTATATAAAGTCGTGCAGGGCTTGCTGGTTAAGTTTTATTTCACACTACTAGTTAAATGTAGGCATTGCAGTCGAGTGCCTCTACAAAGAATGTCTGTACAACACAATGACCTCTGTAATGAAGCAATAATAATGTCCTGGTTCCATTGTGAGCTGTGCAATGCATGATCTTTACAGTGAAGCGACCTGTAAAACAAATTATTTAAGAGGCCCCAAGCACTTAGGCATTTGACTGTATTATTTTCTATTGAGGGCATGGCAGTGTACTTCAGGCTGAATAAGAAACATGAGCTTTTAGCGAGTGTTTGCATTCCCTCAGTTTCACCGACTATACCATTTCTGCATGACCTGGTGGGTAATTGTCATTTCTTGACGGGCTGATGGTACTTTATTTTCTGGAGGTGTTGCAAACTATGTGCGTCATTGGAAATAGCGCGTAGACAGCATTATGAAACTGGTTGTCAGCTTGCTTCAGATTCTTGTGTGAGATTACATTGTTAGATATGGCGCTGTTTCCTGCGATTACTTCGAGTTCCCCAAACCACTTCGAAACGCAGCACAGCTAATTGAGGAATGCAGAAGCAGGAAAGCACATTCCAGAGGAGCACCAGACAAGCGCAAACGAGTTTGCGGCCCCCAGGTCGTGCGCCGCCGGGATTAGACGGGGCCTCGGACAAGAAGCCCCATCATCCCCTTCGCCTTTGAAGAAGGCATTTGCCACCACTGCAGGAGCCGAGCCACCGGGAGCAGGTGGGCCCTTGTGCAATGGAGCATGAGCGCCCCCCCTCCTTCTCCAGCTTAGAAGTGGATTGCAATTCTGCGAGGCAAGAGCGCAGCACCGGGATCAAGGGATCAAGAGAGGAGGACCAGGCGCCGACTCTCTTCGCCGGGTATGACACCATCGCACGGGCGCCTACCATTGGCTGAAAGTGGTGTCATCTGAGCGGACTCTCCCATTGGTCAAACATGACGTGACTTACAGTGCTCGAAGGGTTTATAAGAAGCCTTCCAGAGAGACCAGAGCAGTCCCTGATTCCCTGATTCACCTCTCTCGAACTTCTTGCCGCGGGCCGCAGCGTCCGAGTTGCTGCCGGCCCGTAATGACAATACAACGGCTACTTGACGCTCACCTCCCTGTAAATAATGTAAAATAAATCCCTCCCAAGTTTGGGTTTTTCATCCCGAAGTCCGTTCCATCAACCCCTACATCTGGTTGGCAGCGGTGAGATCACCTCCGAATGCATCAGCTGGTGGCAGCGCTACGGATAAACCTTCGTCGAGAGAGATCCTAAGGAACCGGGAAGAGCGAAGAAGAGAGAGCCTTCGTCGAAAGAGGTCCGAAGAAACTGGGAGTAGCGAAGAAGGAGCGAGCCTTCGACCCAGGGAGTCCAGAGGAACCGGGAACAGCGGACAAATGAACCGGATGGCAGGGTGCTGCAACCGTAAGTGAGCGCGTGGTTTTTTTTCCTTATGATTCGCCAGACTCAAATGTTGTGTGTTCATTTTGATAGTTCTGGGAATCGGGAGTTTGTTGCATTGTGTGTTTGCACAAATTAATTAAGGAAAACAGTTTTAACCACCTGTCGGGGCAGCTGCCATGGATCTTAGAAGGTTGACGAGGTTAGACTTGTTGTTGGTGTGCGACGATTTGGGAGTTGAGGCGGACGAACGGATGAAAACGCCAGCTATCATAAAGGCGATTGAAGATAGTGGCAATGATGATAAAAGCATTGAGCTTGCTTGGGAAGTGATACAGGAGCCACGGGAGCGTATGCGTCGTGTACGTTTGCGAGAGCGTCGTGAGCTTAGGAGTGAGCGTCAGCGTGAAGAACGCGAGAATGAACGGAAGCATGAGCTTCAAGAACTTACTCTTAGGTGTCAGCGTCACGGACGTGAGAATGAACGCGAACGTGAGCGAGAGGAAAAGTATGAGAGAGAGAAGGCAGCACTGATCAAAGCGATACAGGATTGTGATCAGTTGTTGGCACAGAGACAACGGCTGTCTGAGAAGTCTATAGGAAGTAGAGAGCGAAAGAATGTGGAAGTGTTTAGCAGATTTTCGCCAAAAGCCGAGGAAAAGATTAGTGCCTGTGAGATTGGCTGCCGATTGATAAGTGAAGGGAAAAGGCTAGCTGCTAACAATGCCTTAGTGGCAACAGAGGCCGTTAAAGGCCGCAGAGAGAGCGACGAGGTGCTGTGCCAACAGATGACTGTAGAGACAGCTAGGCCAGCTGCGAACAAATTGGCACAGTTACCGCGTGTGTGCGTCGCTGGTAATGTTAGCGAGGTAGCTAGCGAAGGAAAGGGTACTGCTGACCCGACAGACGCGAGCACCCATGTAGAGCCAGAGGTGTGTGCAGAAGTGAAGTGCGAGCTGGACGATGCAGTTGAGAATAGTTCTCGGGGTGGCGAGCTCCGTAGCTCACGAGAGAACAACTGCATTGTCCAGGGATCGGTGCGGCTCTCCGCCAGTTTAGGTAGCCTAGAGAGGGATGATTCAGTTATTAATCATTCAGACTGTGCGCGTGAGACAGCGATGGAGACCGACGGACTGTGTGTCGATGCACAGCGTGAGCTGGGCAATGCAGTAGAGGGCAGTTCGCAAGAGTGCGAGTTGCATATCTCGAGTAAAGCCTGCTGCATTGTGCCAGAGTCGGTTGGGCTGTCCGCCAGTCGAGGCAAAGGGAGTGTTGATTTAAGTGAGAATCACTCAGACTGTGCGGGTAAGAGACCGATCCGGGCCGACGAAACGTCTACCGGCCAGCACAAGGCACGAGAAGGCGACATGAAGGCGAGTGCAAAGAGAAAGCGCCGTAAAAAGAAGCGCGGTAAAGATCGAAAGACGGTAACTTTTGTAGCGCCGCCAAAGTTGGCGAGAAACCCGAAAGGGCAGGGCGCGAGGAAGAAGGTGCGGTCGTCACTGACGATGTTGACGCATCGAAAACGTTCGAGCCACCGGTCAAAAGGGGACCGCGAAGAATGTTCTGCACGGACGCGAACAAAGGGCACAAGGCTGTTAAACTCCTCATCGTTCCGTAGTTCTTTTCATAGCTCAGCGTGCAGTTCGAAGAAACGCAAGGTGGTAGGACGAGACCAGGTGGGGAGTAGCGACGCGGTCAATCGAGTTTGTGTTGAAAGCGGGGCGCGAGGACGCAAATTGGCAGGAGACCGTAACGTCTTGGGGGAGCTGATAGTTAGTCAGCCCTTTTGTTGTTCCTCGGCAGCCAGAGTAGCTTTGAAACTGCGACCACCCCGGGTTCGACTCAAAGTATGAGTCAGACGTAAGCGTTTGGAAAGGGAGGCCAGGAGCGCTTCCGTAGAAATGAAGTGTCTTGTTTGTTATTTTGAGCATCGGAATGTTTTCGCGATTTGAGACTAGGATTTCTTTCAATATGTAAAGTTTGAGCTTTGTTTATGTTTTCGTTCGAGAAGCTCGAGATTTGAAAGATGCGTTTTAGGTAAACCTGTAGTCTCGCGAGATGTTCATTAATAAGTAGATGGGCTTTTTTTTGTGTGTGTGTGAGTAACCTGAAGGTCAAGGTTATCGTTGAGAGGCCTATCGTAACGCGCGTGTGTTTTATTTAACCTTCTTTCTTTTTAAGTGTTGAATTTTCTAAGGTTAAGCGCGTAGATTTTCAGTGAGTGCATGATTTGCACGGAGAAGCGTTCTTAGTTCCATTAGCGCGTGTCCTGTGTGGACGGAAGGAAGCAGATTTATGACTGGGTTGCTAAGTGTGTGTGGAGGGCAGCTGTATTCTGACTTCTTTAGTGAGCGTGCGTGGAAAGAGTTAGTAGAAGACGCATCATTTTAAGGGTTCTGCGGAGTGTATAAATACCGCAAGTTAATTGTTCGTTTACGTCACGTGTCCTGTAGGACTTTCAGGGAAGAAACGTGAGTAAGCGTAAATGAAAAGTTTGCCTAATGCAAGTACGCGTTCTGTTTAGTGACCACAAGGCTAGTGCGCTTGTGATTACGTACTTGTGAGGTTGACCAGATTGTTCAGTGGCACCAATACGTGTGATAAGTACGCCACTGCGATAGATTGGAAACATGCTGTTCGTGTAGTTAGGCCACTTAAGTTATGTTCGGCTGTTTTCATTTGTTGTTTGCATCGTCAACGACCCTTTTGTTTTGCAACAACAATGGTACTCTGGTCTTGTCGGCAATCGAGGAGAAATGGATAGCTGTTTGGAAGGGTGGTTGGAACTGTTTTGTCAAAATTGGGGAAATAAAAGATCAGGGTTGATTTTGACTCAGTAATAGCCTGGCGAGTCAGGGGTGAAGAGCCTGCGCTTACACGTGGGGCAGCGCTGTGTTGTTTTGTTTGTTTGACGTATGTTCTCCAGGGCCCAGGATCCCGAAGTTCGTCAAACGAGGCTCGACACCAATACCCTGCAGGTTCTTTCAGCGTTCCTCATGGCCAGCGAATTGAGTTCACCGGCCATTCAGAACTACCGGGGCGAGGACGAGCTGTTAGATATGGCGCTGTTTCCTGCGATTACTTCGAGTTCCCCAAACCACTTCGAAACGCAGCACAGCTAATTGAGGAATGCAGAAGCAGGAAAGCACATTCCAGAGGAGCACCAGACAAGCGCAAACGAGTTTGCGGCCCCCAGGTCGTGCGCCGCCGGGATTAGATGGGGGCCTCGGACAATGAAGCCCAATCATCCCCTTCGCCTTTGAAGAAGGCATTTGCCACCACTGCAGGAGCCGAGCCACCGGGAGCAGGTGGGCCCTTGTGCAATGGAGCATGAGCGCCTCCCCTCCTTCTCCAGCTTAGAAGTGGATTGCAATTCTGCGAGGCAAGAGCGCAGCACCGGGATCAAGAGAGGAGGACCAGGCGCCGACTCTCTTCGCCGGGTATGACACCATCGCACGGGCGCCTACCATTGGCTGAAAGTGGCGTCATCTGAGCAGACTCTCCCATTGGTCAAACATGACGTAACTTACAGTGCTCGAAGGGTTTATAAGAAGCCTTCCAGAGAGACCAGAGCAGTCCCTGATTCCCTGATTCACCTTTCTCGAACTTCTTGCCGCGGGCCGCAGCGTCCGAGTTGCTGCCGGCCCGTAATGACAATAGGACGGCTGCTTGACACTCACCTCCCTGTAAATAATGTAAAATAAATCCCTCCCAAGTTTTGGTTTTCATCCCGGAGTCCGTCCCTCAACCCCTACAACATGTGTTCAGGGACACACGTTCCCAGTTAAACATTGTAACAATAATAAATTCTCATTCAAGCACAGTTTGCAACTCTAACATCCAAAGTGCTAATTCCTAAGCACTGGCAGATATGATTTTACAGATTGATTGACAGTTAGTTTCAGCATGCTTGCCTATGTTTGAAGAAGAGTAATTTGCACAAACAATCCAAATGAGATACAACTCGCTGCCCTTAGCTTTTCTTGCAGGGGTAGAGAACTAGACTCTTGCTAGCTACAAGACAGTGATGAAATCTGTGCTGAAAGCTTGCTGAATTCCTGTGCAACAGACACTTTTTGGGTCATAAATTTAAGCTTGTAAAAATAAAACATTATCACTTGGCATGTTTTGATTCTCCTTTTGTTCCTCCTGTCTGTCCCTGATAAATCAATCTACAAAATATGTACTGCAGCCAAAAAATCTAAGGCGTTTTTCCATGGTATAGAACCTGCTTGAATTGGTTACCTTAAACACTTCCAAGCTTAAGAGTTCAGGGCAGAGGTGTTGAATAACTTAAAGGGTACATGTCTTGGCAGTGATCTCTCTTCCCGCCTGCATGTAGCACATCACTTGTATAATAGCTTGCTGGTCTTGTTTTTGCCTTGTTTTATGGTCTGCACTTTGACTGAAGCTTCTCTTGCTCTCTCTATTCCTTTTTCTATAGTACGCTTTACCCGTTTCACTTTGGAATGCGCTAAAAATTGTGATGTAATGGTGCCATTATAAAAACTTACAAAAATGCTTGTATAATGTAACTACCAATCAACATAGCAGTCTCTGCAGAAAACCCAACTGCTATTCTGTGCCAGGAAAAAGCCCTCATTCGCAGCACTCTGTGTGCGACCTCTGTTGCAGCCATGACCACGTCGAGATTCTCATCAATGGTGCCGGAGAGCTGCTGTTCTTCAGACAACGCGAGGGCCCATACTTCCCCACGCTGCGGCTACTGCACAAGTACCCATTCCTGTGCCCCTGGCTACAGGTGGACAAAGGAGCCATCCGGTTTGTGCTCAGTGGTGCGAACATTATGTGCCCAGGTCTCACTTCACCTGGTGCCAAGATGACCCGTGTCCCCAAGGGAACAGTTGTCGTATCCTTTCTTACCTCTTCAGCAAGTATAAGAATAGGGGAAAGGTGTGTGAGAGTGCATGTCCAACACTGTTGTTTTAACTACATTCACTGGCACCATTTGTGTGTAAACAGGATGTAGCTATAATGTAACCTGTCCTGTGACCCATCTGTGGTAGAGAGAGCAGTACGTTAACCACTATTCCACTGGCCAAATGTGCCACGCCGGAGTTCCAGCTTGGTGTTGTGTGTGTGTGACAAAGCCTAAGAGTTCTGCATCCAGTGCACACATTGCTAGAGTTTCATACTAAATCTACTAGAGTGAAATCTGGCACTAGTGTATATGCGCCGAAGTTACAGAGCCTAATTTAGCATGGCGATGATGGTTAATACATACACTTATCTAAAGTAGGGCTTCAAACAACCTCTGGTCACTTGATTAACCGAGCCTTTGTCATCTCATGTTTGCTGTATGGCAGTGGGCAGCCTTATTTCCCCTCTAATTTCTGCAATCATATTGTCTCCAGAACACTAAATAAAATGAAGTCTTCAAGATATATAAAATAGTCTCCCATGATGAGTGTCATTGGCCAAAACCCATCGTCTATTGAGATGCTTACTTAGAAGAGTTGACTTAATTATGCATCGTAAGGTGTCCTAATAACGCGAGCAGGAACACAGATGTGCACATTCGGTGCTATTTTTGTGTTTTCGTGTGTTTGTGTTCCTGCTTGCACTACCAGAATATACTTTAGTAGGACATTCTTGAGGGCGAGTTGGTTGACACTTGAAGAGAGGTTCAAACTGTGCGAAAAAACGAGGACAAACGTTCATGGTTTCGCTCATGTGTTTCGCTTGTTCTCGTTCTTTCATGCAGTTTTAACCTCCCTTCAACTACCGGAATACCTTACAATTTCACACCCACAAGCTTACATAGCAAATCTTGTCCACTTATTTATGCTGTCGAAGTTACGTATCACTTTGAAGTAGTAGTCAACAAAAAGAGCTATACTGCCATAAAGAAATGTTGAGCGACTAGCATGCAACGCACATGAACCACGAAGAACGATAAATCTGCCGTTTTCTTTCTCGATGAAGCCATGCCAAATCACAGAAATATCCATGTGCTGCTACTACCATCATTCCAATTGTGGCTTAACAGCAGCAGCCCCAGAATTTGCTGTAGTGACTTTAGTAGGAAATTCTAATAACTTGTGCCACTTGCACATGGGAGAATGCCTGCACGTGCAAATGCTGAAACAAAGCAGACATCTGCTTCTAGAGGTGTGCTTCTTCAATTTGGATGTGGCATGAAAGTATGGTATGATCATTCTGCTATAACAAAATTTGTGCTTAGCCTTCTAATTGTAGATCACTTTTTTTTTTTTCAGCTTCCGCAAATGCAGTTGTGACTTGCCACTCATCTCCTTAACTCATTATGTCTGTGCAGTTACATTCTGCTCCCAGTAATGCTACCAGTGCGGCAATTGAACCAAGCTGCACCGAGAGGCGAACTCTGCTACATTCCAGCAAAATATGAGAAATCTGCGCCCACTCTGTACCGAAAGGGTTACTCGAGCTTTTAAAAATGGGAATATGCCTTCAAGTGCCATTTTACTGCATCATCCAAAGTAGCATGGCGTGGACCAACAGTTGCGTTGGTTCCATGGTAAACCGAGTCAAGGGATTGTAGCGCTGTTTCTGCCGTGGGTTGCTATCTATATTCAATAAGTTCACATGCCATAGTAGTGCAGGCACACGGGACCGCTCACGCGCCTTCTACTTGCTTGTGTGTGTTGTAACCCCAATGCGTTCGGGTTGCTTAGGCAACAGGACAGTGTCGCTCATGCCAAGCCAGACCCCGTACTCCTCTATAACCAATGTAAAGCAGTGACCGAACACTGTATGGTGTCTCGTTCGATTTTTCGAATGTAACACGCACATTGGCACAGACACTGCGGCCATGAAAGATTTTTCCGCTATTCAATTTGTTGCCTATCCCCCACTTTTTTATGGCATGACAGTTTCACAGCATAAGAATGGCATACGGCCACTACCAAGGTTTTGGTGGACTTGGCATCAAACAGCAACTTTCACCACTGGATACTGATGAAGCACTGCTGGTTAAGCCTTGCTGTACCGTACAGCTGTGACAAAAAATTTGCTGCCAGCTGACATGGTGGCGGGCACATGATCGAAGCAAGGTGGCCTCCAATATGTTCGGACCAGTAAACCGCTTTGGTGATTGCGTGTGAGATTGCGGGCTAGACTGGTGGCTTGGAAGCCAAGGTGAGGGGTGGTGGTGGTCATCTTTAGTGTTTGGATTAAATTTGTGAACCAGTGACCACTTACTGCTTTCACATGCATTGCCCACTGTAAAAGCCCCATGTACTTTGCAATCGCTTTCATAAATCTGCTCCGAAAGTCCATCTTACTGCTTCGAAATGCATTTTTGGCTGTTCCAAAAGCTGCTCAAGCTACGCAAGTAGTAGTGTGGTTGTAGAAGTGTCACCTGCAGTTTTTGCACTGCAGTTTTTTTTTTTTTATCTGTGATGCTTTCTGAAGAATACCTACTTCATATATTACCGCTACAACTTGTGGACATAAGCCTACTAAAATTAAGTATTATTTGCGCACTTCTGTGTGTCCAGTATGCAGCATGCTTTGTTTTAGTCACGTTATGGCTGCTGGTAGCAGAAACTTGTCACTTCGTTCTACGTCGCCTTCATAGGCATAGCATTATATCCTATGTGTGAAGATGACTATAGTTTATGTAAGTGTACTTATAAATTCTAGAATATATTGCCTTAGCCCTCATCGGGCACTAAATAGAGTAATATTTCTAGAAATGCAACAATTAAAAGTAGGAAGACAAAGAAAACACTAATAATTCGCTTAACTGCAAAGAAGAAACTGGCGAGAAATTATGTTGGGACTTCAATTATCAGCTATGTGGTATTGTCACTGTATTCCTTGACTGTTTATTAGGCGATCATGGCCGAAGGCAAGGAGCACTCACTGGCTGTTGGCTTTACAGTCATGTCTACAGATGACATGTAAGTCTTTCACTGTTTCTGAATTCGCTAGCAACACTTTGAATGAGTCATTGTGTCTACAAGTGAAACAATATCGCTGGTGGGTTTCTACATGGAACAACTCCTTCTCTTGCATTATGATGTGTACCTCTTAGGGCACAAGATTCTGCACAATCGCATGGTAGCACTGGCTAGTATTTTTTTAGGTTGAACAGGAACAACTCTTATACACACTCGTCGATAATAGCGATAGCCAACTGCTGCACTGTTTTTGGCATGGTGAAGTGCAATATTTTACAGTCAAACTGGTACAAACGTTATTTTGTGTACTGTTGCTCGCAGAGCCAGCATCAACAAAGGCATCGGAGTGGAGAACGTGCACTACCTCAATGACGGCCTCTGGCACATGAAACCGGTCAAGTAGCGACAATAAAGAAATTAGACGAGTTGAAGGGGTCCAATGTCTGCTTGCGAAACTACCACGGAAAGCACGGGCGCCTCTCGGCTCAGCCGTTCGGCCAATCGGCCCAGAGACCCGCGCTCAGATACTGCATGCTCGCACAGGAACACGGACGCGCCCCGCTGTGTGGCGTCCAGTATGTCGTGGTGCGACATCTCGCCAGTCACGACCAGCTCGGCCTCGTCGAAGGCCTCGCGCAGCACGGAAACGCCCGATCCGGCGCACAGGACGACGTGCGAGATAGCAGAGTTGGTAGTGTGGCGCGCGGCCAGCGCCAGCCGTACTTTCGGTGCGCCCACGTGCTTCCCGAGCCGCGCTGCGAGCTCTTCTAGGACCACGGGTGGCTCGAGCCGCAACCGCCGCCCCGCGCCATCAGTCGCCAGCGGCTCTGTAGTTGAAGATCCGAGGCACGACGCGAGCCAGTCGTTGGCCCCGCCGTCAGCCGCGTCCCAGGCTGTGTGCGGCGAGTAGACAGCGATGCCCCTCTCGAGACAGCGGATCACGAGCCGCTCCTTCCACTGAGACTGACGAAGCGCGCGCAGAGGCGTGAAGATGGGTGGGTGATAGGACACGATGAGCTGGGCGTTTCGCTCCTCAGCTTCGTCCATCACTTGCAGAGTAAGATCGTTCGTTAGGAGCACGTTCTTCACTACCGGCGAACCGCTAGGCTCGACCAGCAGACCGACGTTGTCCCACGACGCTGCTGTCGAGGGCGGGGCTATACGTTCTAGTATTTCGACCACCTTCGACAAATGCATTATTGTGCAGTTTTTGCGGTGGTAATGGACGCACTTGTGCACCAATGCGCGATTTATACGCAAAAGCAGAAAGGCTGTTGCGGCCAAAGAGCGCCCATAGAATAAAGAACCAACCAAGCGCCTGGAACGCCTAAACATGCTTAGTAGCGATACTCCTTGTAATAAAGTGGAACGCGTGGAGTGTCACCTGGTGAGCTCTCAAAGGTCTAGAGCTGATCGCGGAGGCCACGGTCTATGAGCTCGTTTATATGCATAACAACGCACTAAGTAAAGTATTTATTTCAAAAACAAATGAAGCACTCTGCTCAAATACGAAGAAATCATAATACCACTCCGAGAAAAGCGCTTCTTGACGACGCAACGTGTGGCGCTGCATGCGATTCCCCGGTCCACAGCTGGCCGCTGGCCGGAGCAAGTGCAAAGGTGACTGGCGCACGAAAATGAACTTACGAGGCTACAGTAACCGACGTGGTTTTTTATTCTATGCCGACGTGCCCTACAGTACAGGTTTCTAAACAGTGACATTCACAACTTGACATTTCAATGCTGAGAGGGGAGAGCTAGAGATTGCTCTGACGGTTTCTTTGTTCGGTCGTCTGCAATCCCAGTGGGGTTCACATTGACCAAATCGGCAACATAGTGAAGTATTTTATAACACAGATGTCCAACTAAATGCTGATAGTTCAGAAAAACCATTGCAAGGGCACAAATCTGTCGTAAAGAATCAGCCATTTCGCACGTGCAGAGATATATAAGCATAATTGAGAAAAATCGTGTAGGACGATTAATAAAAATGTTTTTATTAGTTCCCAGGTGGCGTTCGGTATTATTATTGAAGTCGTCTGCTCCAGCCAGCGCCTCCCTCAAGCAGACAAGTATATGCATGGTACGTGTAAACTACACGGACCTCTTGCATGGCCTGTAGCCATGTAACCTCTTGATCGCGTTCTTTTGCGATATAATGGCGCATCGTACATCTCGATTAGTGCAAATTTCACGGCTATACTTATATGCGTCTGCATATAAGTATATAGCTGGAGCTTGGCAGCATACCTATGGTGCGCATGTATGACATCGAGGATCTCCACAAACTTCCAAGGAGACAAGAATTATGGATTTAGGACATTTATTCGCACAGCATAATACGCATGGACAATGGAGCAATGGCTGAGCTTGGACTGCAACACGTGCTAGAGCTGCCACCTACGTGCGGATTGCTCATACGATAGCTGCGTGGCGAAGCAAGCGATTAGAGGCATAGAATTAATCAAGTATGTGTAAATAGACACTCGGCGTAATATTTTATTTGTTCTCGTTTCTTCTATGAACGAAAATTCTGTATATCAGAGGTGCGGCTGCACGCATTATGTCCCAGCGCGGCCTTGGGTCTTTGCCATTCAGATTTGAAATGGAAGAGTTCCTCTGACCTCCGCTCACTCTGAGCGAGAGTAAGTAGCGTCATCTTTGCGACCTCGGCAACTGCTTTTCTAGGAGTACTGATTACGCGAATAGCTTTATTTTTTGCGGCACCGGCAGTGACGTCGACGAAAGTTAAAAGCATGGCAACATTGGAAGGAGCAGCAGGCAGGATAAAAAAACAAAAAGAACGTGAAGGAAGAGAGGAGCAGGAGAGCAGCACGTTTGTCCTTGATCACTGTACAGGAAGAAAATAAAATCGTAAGCGAGGAAAAATTGTCGGCTGTAAAAACGGCCCGAAACTTAATTTAGATTACGTGCAATAGAGCGAACAAACGGAATATTTCAACAAACCGCCCAGATGCTATTTTTGGAAGCGGTTCACAGGAAGCGTGATTCATGGAACTTCATACAAAAATGAATCTTTATGGCATCATGCTTGGTCCTGAAGCGTTCCTAATTTTAGAAACTTCATACGCATGGCGACTGAACTGTCCATGCCCGCCGTTGTTTATTCGTCCTTTCCCTCCCCCTCCCCCACTTTTTTAAAAATTTTGAGAGTGGCTTACCTTGCAGAATATATATATATATATATATATATATATTGCAAAATAAAATAACCCAGTTTAGTTACATGCCAAAAAATATATATATAAGCCACACGAAGAAGTGAAACTCGAATTATCGAATAGCAAGAGCCACACATTGTCTACGATCGGTTAACCTGGAAAGTTGCCCAACCTGCCCACTCCCATCAACGCGCGCGCGCATAGTACTGCCCGTGGACGCTAGGTGCCCCGACCCGACATGTGTCCGATGCGCCCGCGCCACCCGCGCCACCGGCGTGCAGAGGCCAACGGAAAAGCCGATCAGTAGGACACGGTCGCGCGGGCTCTCTGTGCGCACCTTCTTGCCGCCTCGGACAGTTCCGGTCTTCATTGAAGATAACCACGGCCGTCTGGCAAGAAAACTACGGTTCTTGCACTCCAGGTACTCGTTGCCGCTTCCCAGAGATATACAGGGCATTCAAAACCACGTTGCCTGCACGCATGCGCTTGTATATAAAGAAAATTATTGTATTCATTGTCGTGTCGGAAGCGCGATCAGACAAATTTATGCTCGTGTGAGGAAACGTTGAAGAAAAAGAAATTCGGTTGGAAGCATTGACTTTATGCTCTGCACTTTGCGAATCAATGGGATAGCGCTAAATAGAAAGCCTGGCAGTGGACTTCTCGCTTCGCCACATAACACGTGCATGTCCAATTCATTTCTTCGCTGCAAATAAACCAGGGAGACAAAAAAGAGAGTGCGCCTTCCACTCCCCATTTATTACTGCCCTAGTCT
Source organism: Dermacentor albipictus (assembly GCF_038994185.2). Taxonomy (NCBI): domain Eukaryota; kingdom Metazoa; phylum Arthropoda; class Arachnida; order Ixodida; family Ixodidae; genus Dermacentor; species Dermacentor albipictus. The sequence goes on from NC_091823.1 coordinate 36,538,524, forward strand.
CCGGTCTTTTCGCCTTCTTTCTCACAAGAGAGCGAGAGCGAGCGCGGAAAGAAAGTGGCAGATACTCCCGACTCGCCGGCCGTGGAAAATTCCGCGGCGACCGCGCGCCGCTTCGCTTGCACTTTGATTCGGCGTCGCGCCCTCTACTGGCTGCCGCCAAAAAGCGCGCGCGCGTGTGGCCCGTTGTGTCGTCTGCTACAAATCTGTTGCGTCGTCTGCTCCGTCGGCAGCGGCTTCCTTTTTTTGTAACCTTGAGGCGCGTATTCTTCTTTTGGCCGGACGTATGCGAACATTTTCGTTCGTGACCATGTCGTAAACTGTGGTGACGTACCGCTTCCTTTCTTTTCCAGGGTAACAGTCCAACTGCGCCAAAATAGAAAGGCCTTGCCGAATCGCTCAGATACACGTGAGCAGCTGTACTGTGCACAAAGCGTCGGCCTCCAGTTTCGAACTACGACACAGCCATGGATGCTATGGACGCCGACTGGTTCGAACGCGACCTTCTGCAGAGGCCAGTAAACACTCCGGGCAACGATAACAGGCAAGTATACCCCCCCCCCCCTTCCCCACTATTTAATGCATAGGTTAAAGTCGAATCGGCAAAAATGTGAAGTCGTTACGGCTGCCGCGTTATCCATACAATAACATATTTTCATCCGCGGAAGCCGCATATATTTAGAAAAGTACTGACTCTTGTTAGCACATAACATTGTAAATAGAAAATTCGAAGGCAACATTTTTTTTTTTTTACCGCTTTACGGATTAATTTACGCAAGGTGTGCAAGTCCAACACAAATTTCGGGCCTTGCTGCTGTGGAGTCACGTAGTTAGCTGCGTTACAGATATTTAACGAACTTTAGAATATTTAAGCATACCATTGCAAATAAAAAAACCGCGTTTTCTCTTCTTTCTTCCTTTTTTTTTTGTATATGCACATGCGATTTGTAGGCCTGCTAGGTCTCACATGTGCAATCGGCCAATGTGCTATATGCAAAAATTTGGCAAGTTTCATTTTTTTAAATTTAATTATTCATTCATTTATCTCATTTTACTGAGCACAGGAAAAGCTGTCACGCATTCGCCTACGTGTCTGCGCGTCTGATTGAATTGGAGCCGCTCGCACCCCTATTCGCCAAATCTGGTCACATGCGCAGAAAGGCACAAGTATATATAAAAAAAAAAACACAGGCAAGCGATGTTGCGCACGACAAGCTACGCGATGGAGCTAGCTGTCGCGTTCGCTCGTCGCCTGCAGGTTGTATCCCGCGAGCGACGACTTCGAGCGATGTCTCCCCGGTGTTGCCGGTATGAGGGCAGCAAATACGCGTCGTAACTGGCGTGACGCGTGCTTTACTAATTTAGGTTGATGTGTTTTACTGTAAAAAGCAGCTATTTCTGAACGTCTCGCAGTAGGTTCTTATTCTTGCACGCATAAAAATTCAATTGTTTGCTCATTCCGTGCGACAGTCGGTAGTACTTGACTGATGTACATCCAGTTCCGGCTTCGCGCTATTGGCTAGTCGCTCATAGCACTTCCGGGCGACGAGCGACGAATTTTAGATTTCCAGAACCGAGCTATCTGTTTAAGCGATCTGTTCAAGTTTTGTGCTCGTCGCCGTCGCGCACAAAATCGCTCTCGCATTTTGAGGGAAAGCCAACTTCACGGCTGCGCCCACACTGCCGCCCATCGCAATCTAGTAGCGTTGCTGCTGTCCACCACGCCACCGCCTTCGCAAAACGCCACTGCAGATACTGTATTACATGGGATGTGTCAATGTCGGTATGCTAAGAGTACTCCTTGGATACAGAACATTCATTCTATAGCAAATGGACTTGAATCAGCAGAATTTCGTAATTGGGCGTTTTGCCTGGTTGCCAAAATAAACTCCCTCTTGTCAAACATGTGCCCAGAAAAACAAGTGGCACTCGAAGCAAAATGATCGTCGCACGTCGAAATCGGTACTGCGAGTCGAGTGTGGTGTATGTGACTCTTTATTCCAGTAGCGGTGCGTTCCAGAATTCACAAAGTTATTCGCGTCACACACGAATCTGATCAATATATAGTGAGCATAAATCTCACTAGCAATATTTTTTTAGGTAGTGAGAATATGCGATAACATGCAGGACATGTATGACTCCCGTCGCGCTAACAGCTGGTTAGCCGGTGAAATAACTGTACCGGAAAAAAGGTACAAATGTGCTCGTGTGAATATATATGTATATAAGATATTCATCCTACAGATGTAGTAGCGCAGCATAATGCAGTCTATATATAGTCCGTCGCAGTCCATCTAACTGCGAAGTATAAACGTTTGAAGCTGTATCCAGCGTTTGTTACGCCAGCTGGACCTACCTCGATCTGCGCAAAACTGTACGTGGCTTGCGCAGCACGAAGCACAGATAATTTGTAGCACTCGATCGTTTTATCCGCTGTACTGTTTGCTCAAGTTGCCTATTTTATGCCTCAAAGCACTGCGTCAAAAACGACGTGCAACGAGCGATTTGTAGAACTTACTTTATGTATAGAATAGTGTCTGTTCGAGTTTTCTTATGTTTAAAAAAAAGTGTTTCTGCCGATGACTTATAGCATCAATTTTATCCAAATTCGTTCTTTCTTCGAGTTTCCCTTTTCTCTTTGATGTGAAAGTCTTCTTGTCGCCGGAATGAACGAGCAAGCAAACTAGGCCGCTGAGCCGCGCAGTCTCCTGCAATCAAGAGGAGTGGCTTTCCTGCTTAAAATGGGCCCGTCGGCGGGCAAGATGGCGGACCTACGCGCAACTCTATTCTAGTGTCTGCCATGCAAGTGGTTGCGGAGATTTCAGTAGTCCAAATCCCTGCCAAATCCCCCCCTTTTCTCTCTCTCTTTCTTTCGTGTAAAGAAATACGTATCCACTTTCCCTCGCTTTACGCGGACACCTCCCGCTAAACTTTTAAAACGCTTTGCGACTGCCGAATCGCACATGCAGCTGAGCTTGACATGGCGCCTGCCGATGAGATTCGAACGAATTTCCTGCTTCTCGTGACGATTAAAAGCACACACAGAACATTCTAGCAATTTAGACAGGTAGATGTATTTTCACATAAAAGAAAATTATTTGACTTCTCGAATATCGCGCTGAAATCGCGGTGCATGATGACGTCATATAGCTTCACGTATTTCACACCATTCTTTTTAGGCAAATTCCACAAAATTTACAGAGTTTTCCGTTTGCTCGCTTTAGGATGAAATGTATTCCCAACCAGCCTTTTTTTATAATTTGTAAAGAAATAGCTGGCCCCCAGCAGGTGATGCAGATTTAAATTTATGATGTCACAGGGAGCTGTTGTGGGAATTTTAAGGCGTTAATTTAATTGCACTTCTAAAGATTATGATGCTGTATGTTCTAGTCACCGATACCCTTCCTTACTTTTTTTTAATGCGATAGCATTATATGGCTCACGAGGTGGAAAATATGGCACTGTCGGCGTGACCACTTGATGGTCCAAGAAGGCTACAAACCCTCGACCTTTGGTGTTAAGGCACAGTTAACCAAGATAGAGTTAAGGTACTCAAACCCACGACGTTTGGAAGGTACCCAACCCTCTACCTTTGGTGAGAGTCGAAACCGTGACCAATAGTGCTAATTAAGGTGAAGTTAATTGACCCAGTTACGATAGTGTTTATTAAGGCACTCGAACCATCGACATTTGGTGGGAGTCGAAGCCACGACCTTTGGTTTTATTTAAGGTACAGTTAATTATGATACAATTAAAGTATTCAAACCCATGACCTTTGTGGGGAGTCGAACCCTCGTCCTTTGGTGGAATTGAACCCATGTTCTGTGTTGTGTGCATCTTGTGATGAACACCGTTGGTCACAAGACAGCCGCAGCTCTTCTGCTGACTTGGCCGCTGAAGTCGCATGACTCTGCCAGAGGCGCCACCGGATGTTGCCGCACTTCTGCTGGCGTGGCCACAATGTTTTCGCATTCATCCATGTAGAGATAACTAAGTGCCCCTTGAATTTCTTTTCTTTTTTTTAGCATCTGACTGCGCTTTTCAATTGACATCCCATGGCAATCTGCACAGGTTGTTCCGCTGTGGACTCAAGCGCGCCCTACCTGTGGCACCTCCGTCACCCAGCAATGCCAAACGCTTCCGGCCTGCCGAACAGCAGCAGCTGTGGCCGCAGCAATGGCCACAGCAGCAGCAGCAGCAACAGCAACAGATGATCCAAACTCCTACTCAGCGCACGGACTTTGACAGCTGGCTCGCCGAGGTTCACGGCTGCTAAGCTATGCTGCTTTCAAAGTACGTTGGCAGCCCAACAGAAGCACGTTCTCTTCGGTTGTGCAGGCTGCCTACGAGGGCGGTGAACACTGTGATGAACTGCATTGTTACAGTGCTGCTTCTTAAAGCAGAGGACATTTACAAACCATTTTTTTTAAAGCCCCGTGCACATTTGAGAGAAGCTCATCACCTGCCAAAGACAAAGGCATCAGCCACTCCCTGCAGACAATAATGGCTTGCAGGACACCAGATTGCACGACAGAAAGTGCCACCTGTGATTGGAGGATAGTGGCCATTTGTTTTCCTCAATAAAGATGTTCTATCTTATTGTTAATTACGCCTTCAGATCAACACTGTTCGTGCACTGCACTAGATGTCACATGCTCAGCACATATTTTGCAAGACTGCCAGCGTACTAGTAGCGCTCTTCTAGTAGACGATGCACAAGCACCATAAGAACCTTTTTGTAGCAATCACACCAGCAGGCAGTGCTACCTACAGGGAAGAACACTGAAAATGCATTGTATGAAACAGAGCGGAGTGTAAGTTAGCTATAATGGCACATCTGTCCTTTGGCTAGACTTGCGTAGTATGGCTCCCCGATGAAGTTTTCTATGCTGGCAGATTTCAAGCTTCCCTTAAAAATGTCTGCTGTGGAACTTTTTTTTTTCTTTTCACTTAAGAGGAAGCTTTAGCTTAAAAGCTCCTATATAAATATATGGAAATGCAGAAATTGTCTTTCTTGGCAATTACAATAACGATTTCAATGAGGTTGCTGCATTTAAAAGATAAGCTAAAATCAAGTAATTGGAGGAAGTGGATTTACAATTTTGGCCTTTATTTTTCAAAAGTATTGAAAAAACTTTAAGGAACTTCAACTTGATACTTGAAACTTGGTAACAAAAGAATAACATTACAATTTTCTCATCTGCGCCTAATATTACATCTAAGCTAATGTATTAGGCACCACTCTCAAATATACAACTTTTGTAAAACCCTCACAAACATTGTAACAATCTCACTTGTAACAATCTTACATAAGCTGCCAATTCATATATCACACTTGTCCATTTGTATTGCTCTAACAGGTGCATTTTTACAGAATCACAATATCTGTTCTTGACAATGAGTTACAGATTTTTACACTTCTTGCTTCTATGTTTTTCTATGTTGACAATTTTCAACAATTTTGTAAATGCTTTTAAGATCCTAGGTAAAAATGTTCATCTTTAGTTACTAGAATTTAACTTTCTCTATCAAATTCAACAAATTTAATTCAGGTCGGCACATTAGTTGTCTCAGAAAGGCATTTCTGCATTTTTACATGCATTTGAATATGGGAATCAGAGGTGGCCCGGAGCTAAAGCTTCTTGCCAATACGTAATGCTACTTCTATTGTTTTATGTTTGCATCTATAGTCACAAATGTGCATCATGCCTAAGGCCAGTTTGACCCATTGTGTCATGGTACTTGCAAAGTAGCAGCAACAGTTTTGTGGGCTAGATGATGAGGCAAAGCACAGGTAATGAACCTGCATCTTTCGTGGCCACAGACATAAAATTAGTTGAGAACATACACTTGTAAAGAAACTTTTATTTCCTTCTCACTCTCTCACTCTCTCTCTTTTTTTTGCCATACAACAAGGACTTTTTTGAACAGACAAAAAATAAGTAAAAAGAAAAAAACTCGTAAAATAAAAGTTAGACTTCTAAAGAAGTGTCTGTAGCACTTACGTACAGCGATTTGTGACCAAGGAATAAATAGATTCTTGTTCGTCTGCAGTGGGTTAGCTACCAAGCAGACACATTTGCTCAAGCAAACACACACAAGCTCCAGCCCCTAGTGAGCAAACAAGGAGACTGCTGGGAGCGGACGCAGTATTTCTGAATGGACAACGACATGGTACAAGATCCTCATGGTACATGCAATGAGTACAGTGCATCATCAGCAACAATCACTTAAACAAACTGACAACGAAGACACTTGTGTAATGCATCATAGGACGATTTTTCGCCACGATGGTGCCGAGCTTAGAGACATTTTTTACAAACTAAGCAACAGCTTATCAGTAACTTTAGTGCAAAGTAAGGCTGGCATATTTAATGCATGAAAATCCTCAAAAGTGATAGTAAAGACAAACATTAAGTCAAGCTGGAGTGGTAAGTCATGCTCGGAAAGTTACTTGACCTTTCATTGACTGAAACATGCTACCAAAGGACAAAGCATGCCAATCAAGTAGCCCCAAACTAAGTACTTCTAGCACTCAACATTTGTACTGTGCCTAGACACAACTTTGTTGTGGAGAAAAATGCAAATAAAGGCAACACATGTGTATGTTAATTTTAATCACTCACAGATGCAGATGGAGTTTAAGTGTGTATCGGTTGTGGCCACTACATTGTTGTAAAGGTGCAGAAATCCCGCCCTGTGCTGCCAATCTCTCTGACACTGAAGAGGCTGCATCAGAGAGATTCCCTGTTAGACACTTCAATAACAGTTGACATGTTACATTTTCTTTGCACTTTCTTTTACAACTGTTGACTACATGCAAATAATTGCTACCAGGTCAGGGTTCATCACTGGGCAAGTTACATATTCCTTCATTTCGAAATGAAACATAATTCACTTTTTTATTTTACAACTGTCAACGGGTTTCAACAACTTGCTACCTGGACCGGATACATCACTGGGAGCTGGTTATACATTTCTAATATGGCTGCACTGCTTGTCCTTGGCTGCACTGCTTGTCACATTTACATAAAATTTTTTTTTTTCCACTTAATGGACCTCTGTTCTTAACAACAGTGGTGCATTTGTTATTTCGGAATGTTACTTCACCAATTCAGCTTGTCTTTGTTTCTGCCTTTAGCATCCCTTTAGCATTCACATCATCAAACAGCACTGTGTAACAGGCATGCACAGTATTACCAAGTCGGTGAGTTTAGCCAAACCAAGGACACGATGCTCATTGAACACACAAGGCTATACTTTGTCTCAGCAGACCCTTGCGGTGCTGTAGAAACGGTGCTTACAGCTGGTTCAATCAAGAGATGGGACACATGCTTTACATACCATTTTAACTTGGATATACAAAGGCTACCACTCTTAAGAAATGCCAGTTATGTAATGTGATCGTGTTCCAAGTGTTGCAAGCATAGATGCTGTTTTCACACCTCTCAGATATTCATCTGCCTGCCCAAAGGTTTTGCTGTTTGAAGATTGGTCATACACCATGAAGTGGGCTGTGCAGTTGTACAGCTGTGTGGTCGAAGAGTAGGTTATGTTGGTATCCCAAAGCTCAAGCGACATTCAGCTGCTCCATGTGGAAGTTCAGCCGTACATGGCTTTTCTATCTCGCATACGTGCATCAATGGTGGTATCGCGACAGGCAGCTTACCATACACTGAGTTTTGAATGCAAAACAACTTTACCATACAGGAAAAAAAAGCAAAAAAGAAAGGGGAGCAAGGGTACCAAATCACACTCAACAGTTTCCACAGTACTGCGTGGAAGTTGAGAGACAGGGTACAGTATTGCTTACTGCCAGGAAGCAAACTAACAGTTAGCTGGTCCCAATGGCACCAAGACATGAGAAAAAAAACATAAAGGTCTAAATCACATATATGCAGTGTCACACATGTTGATGCTTTGTTAAGAAGGAGAACAGACAATAAGCCCACGCCTGACATGTAGCCCTCGCTAAAAGCTGCGGCACCCCGCAGCTATGGATGTTCAGGCAGCGCGTTAGCTTCTATTCTAGATTTCCATGGCTGTCTGGCCTCGATGTGAGAGCCAAATAATCTGGAATGGTTGTGTTTTGCATCGTGTGCCATTGTACAGCCAAACGTCGGGGGCAAGGTGGTGCACGTTGAGAGTTCAACATCTGATAAAGCATCTAAAACTACGAGAGACACCACAGTATACGCCAGCTGTGCAATATCTCTATTGCCTTCTGCCCTGGTCAACTCCCACCTTCTCGCCAACACCATCTCACCATGGCAGCTGCACGAAGCGTGACACAGCAGCTGCAGTGCGTCTAGCTGCTTTATCTCTGACGCCACATTAAAGAATTCCAAACAGTTGGCTTTACAAATAGCCAACTCAGCAGCCTCGACCAGCGACAGAGACCTTGTCACACCAAAGCAAGCACACATGTACTAAGAGGCATGCCTGCTCAGGCACTGGGTCAAAAACAAACAGTGAAAGCTCAACTCAGAGCTAAACGAAAGTGGTCTCCGGTACAGCCGGGCTTCATGAGACTTGTTGCACGACACCCATGGCCCGGCCCACAATGCTGCCCAGGACTCCCTTGAGTGATGACAGCGCCTGCAGTGGATGTCCACACCAAACTCAGTGCTTGTTTGTGCACCTATAACTGGTTTCTTAACTTGCTCTGGGTTTTGGGCGAGCTTCAACAGAACTGTTTGTTGGTCTAGTTGGTGCTTGCTGAAAAACTTTTTTTTTTGCCGCAAATTAAACAAGCCCCCACCGCCAACAGAGCTGTTTGTTGGTCTAGTTAGTGCTTGCTGAAAAAAGTTTTTTTGCCGTAAATTAGACAAGCCGCCACCTATGTGTCTTCCTTCTGTGCGTGTTTTAATTTGAGGCAAATAACACGCCTTTTGGACAAGCTCAGATCATACTCTGTATTTGGGTAACAATTATTTGGACTGCCATGTTTGTGGAACAACCTGGCCAGAAAGGCAAATTTAGAAAGTACACCGAATGCCACTCAGAATTAATGGCAGTGATAACAGGGTGCTACAAAAAGCACTTGAAATAATTATTAGTATTTAAAGACAAATCATTAATAATGCCTTTCTGTTACGAAAGGCAGGTGGTTCACTGAAGGTGCTTAGACAGCAATACGTACCACCCTGCACATGAGCAACTTTCTAATGTGCTATAACATGTGCAAGGCAAATCACAACTTCATGTTAGATGCAACAGTAGTGGCTGTTGAAATTGAGCACTGAAAGCTGGAAGCAGTGAGCATTGGCTGGCAATAACCGACTCTATCAATGCCTGTTTGTGAAACAAAGTTGAAAAATTTGTTTTGGTCTACCACGCCACGAAGTACACCAAGAAGGTTGTTGTATAGTTGTGTGGATAACAGGGCTCAATATGGATACAGGTACTGCAAATAGTTAGGACTTGTAACAGAAGTAAAGCTACAGCACTTATGTTTATGACAATGCAGTAGAACACAAAAAGAATAATGTAAAAATGGGCGGTTTGGCATTATAAAAAGTAGGACTGTGCAAATATCGAATACAGTCGACTCTCGCTACAACGGACCTTGATAATCCAACAAAAAATGTCCATTTTATCCAAAGTCTGTAATATCTGAATCACCTCACTTCTTAAACTTTCATCGCAACGTCTAAGAACTTTATTGCAAAGAGTGAGTGACGAACGTCCAAAGTCAAAAAACAAACAAAAAGTCGCAGTTTCGCCAGAAGCGAAGCATCGATTGCAATAGCAAATTAAACAAGATAAGTGCAGCAGCAGCGAGCGAATTGACCTCCGCGCTGTCTCTCGCTTCAAGGTGAACTAAACGTTGAAAGCACAGCACATACAAAGCTACCGGCACTAGGCGCACTTTGACCTCATTGCAGATCGCTTTGAAGAAAAGGCCCGAGCAGAAGCGCACTTTGTTCACATCGCAGATACGGCTGCCACACCGTTAACAGCAGCCACCAAAGTAGAACTCTCCCCTCCTTCCCTCGCTTCCTCTCCATGTCTCGCGCGTGAACGACGGCGCGCTTCTGCCCCGCTTTCCTCCCTACCTCGCGCACAAGATATTCAGCCGCGATTGTTCGCTGACCCTCGCAAGCCAGTTGCCAGCCCGTGTTGACATGGTAAAAGCCCGTTTTATATGCCCGATCTTGAAAAAAATTGCTGCTAATTTTGTCCGCTGTAGCTGATGGTCCATTGTAGCATCGTCCGTTAAAAGCGAACTGCGTTGCTTTAATAAAATAGGTAGAACAAACTAAGGCTGAAATATGGTCTGTTATATCCAAAAGTCTGTTGTACGCGGGTCCGTTGTAACAAGCGTAGACTGTAGCATATTTCGAATCACATGTCGAACTGATTCAAGAGAAAAAGAAGCTAAACATTGAATTGAATTAGGAAAACCAGAAAATTTTCAAAAACTTAATGCTTACAAATTTTAAGCAAGAAAGCATGGTGTTGCACATGCTCAGGAGTCTATCCTAGCATTGCATAACAAGAGTCTAGCAAGCTATCAGTAATTTAAGTACATTGAAATCAAAATATGCAGTACGGTCTGCTCTTATTAAACGGAAATTAGTATGTCAGCACTAATTACAGCTCAGTTCTAGTACAGTAAAACCTTGTTAATTTGACCCTTATTAATTTGTAGAAATAAAATAATGCAGACTCGTCCTTTGGTCCTGGCAGGCCTATTCTTTAATGGCATCAAACTCGTTAATTCTGACGTATTTGGCCACATACCGGTTAAATTCGTCAACCTTAGGAGAGCATGGTGAGTGCAGAGTTCTGCAAATTACGACGCAAAAGCAGCACCAGCGGCCAACTGAAAAAAAAAAAAAAGCGGCTAATTCCGCAACACCATAGTCATCAGCAGAAATTGTACTGTAAAGACAGAAAAACCGAAAGCTCCGTGTATATATTGGAGTTTAAGGATTTACTGCTGCACATGACACCGCATTGACTGCATGTGCCTTCAGAACTGTGTACATGGTCACCATCCCTGATTGCGGCGATTACGATCGCCGTTTTGCCCGCAGTGGTTGTGGCAAACAGTAGTTTAGTTTGACTCAGTGTGCATGTTGGTTGCGTGCCTTCCTAATGTGTCTGTTTGGGCTTCTTGGTACAACATATTGGTGAACTACAGCACAGATATGCACAACAACGGAAGAAATGAGATGACAGACGAGCGCCAAGTCATAACTGTGTAGTCACCATGCGTCATTGTGTCGATGATGACTAAGGTTTCACACGTAACGTTTACGGCAAGAAGTAGTTCCATGTGCACGTTGGCAAGGCCCGTTGGCCATTCAATGCACACTGGCCGCATTCCTTCAGAACTATGTGGTTGCCATTCATTACCATGTTGATAGTGACCACGGTTTTGTCTGCAGCAGTTGTTGTGAGCAGTAGTCAGTGCAGTACGCGCACAGTGTCGGAAACATGGCAGAAGCTGTCGAGCACGAAGGCCAATTCTACCACGGCCAGCACGATGGCATCAAACTTGCGGCTACATTACGATGGACGAACGATCTGTTGCCGACCAGCTCATTGGCGAAAAAATAATCGGCATGTGCACATGGTAGTGAAAAGCACGTATACTTTGATGAACACCAGGTCTTGCACCACAGCCACACAGGCAGTAAGTACTGCAACGGCAGTTGTGGGACCCTCGCCACTTCGAGCGCTGATCAGTCCCAAGACGACGAAAATTTCCACTTCTGCTTTGAATTTGTTTGAAAGAGAAGCAGAGGTTGCAAATTTATTCAGTAAATGAAGATGGATTGGCATAGCAAGCATTTATTTATTGTTTTCTTGATACTTTCGATAATTCAACATTCGGTTCATTTGGCCGTTTTTTCGGTACCATAAAATCCAAATGAATGATGTTTTACTATATGAGGATCTGGAAAATATTTTTTATCGATAGAATCTCTGTTGAAAATAATCAAGTGCTCTTTTTCTTCTAAAGATATATAGTTAGCGATGTTATGTTGTTATGTTACTAGGGATGTGCAAATAATCGAATACGTAGTGAACATTTGAATAATTCAATTCTCAAATCAATTATCTAGTATTCCATTTCTTGAATATTTGATTTTTCGAATGCCCGGTACCTTCTGATCAACCCAGCCGTGCAGATCAACCTGACTATAGCAGATATTCAATTCGTGAATCAAATGATTCGAACATTCACTATTCAATTCAGTGGTATTCGATCATTCGGACATCCCTACTAAAATGAAACTCTGGTCTGTTTACTGTTAATTAGTAGAGAAAAACAAAAAACAAAACAGAGGTCAGAACTGTCCTACTAAACTTGGGAACGATGGCAACCCTAGGCGCAGGGCATAGGGATGTAGAGTATTTGAAACAAAAAGGCAATGCAAGCAACTTAGCAGCCTGTCAAAGCTGCAGATCCATCTGGGCGAGAAGCCTTTATGGCTACTGCCACTAACTATCAGAGGATACACACCTTAGTGGGCTGCTGCTGCGGAGGCGGAGAGTTGTTGGCTTGTCGGTGCGCATCGAGGCACTTCTGGTAGCGCAGTTTGCATGCAGCCTCAATAGTCTTGCAGAGCGCACCCGCAGATGGATCGCAATGAAGCACGTGCGCCTCAAATTGGTCCTGGGCTGTGTGCATGATGAAGCCACAATTCCTGCAAACCGAGAGCAGTACGAACTCGCTGTCACCGAAGCCTCTCAAATAACCTGCTTCTAGATACAAGCCTGAGCCATGGTAGAGATTCGTGAATGTTGCTGCTTTTCTCCAGTATGTTCTGCAGAATGTGCTGTGCATGGGAATGTGCATGGGCATGTGCATGGGCATTTGCCAAGTATTTAGTATGAATGCGGACAGCACGTTTCCAAGACCATTTCTCGACCCACCTGCTGTGGATATTACTCTGGAAATGGTGTCTATGGACTGAACTATGAATGGGAGCGTTTTGTTTGTTTCAATCGTGGACTGCCCTTGCCCTGCTTTATACCATGAATGAGAAGCAGCAAGAGTTGCGCCCACAGACTCGACAAAATGAGATGTCCCACTGAAAATCTGGAAGAGTGTAGCTGCATTAATGCATAAATTGGCTACATAGCATGTTCACTGCAGATGTACTTTTTAAACTTGTTGCACGCCTTCCAATAAGCAACCATTGATGTGCCTACTTAAAAGCATGTACTGTGTTGCAGAAATAAAGGTTGTCTTGCAAGAGACGCAAGAGCTCTATTGTCTATGGAGTTCTATTTTACCTCCCGTTTTTCAAAAAAAAAAAAAAAAAACCATCAAAAGCCCTATCAGTCAACACATAGCAAGACAATGTCTCCCTCTATTCCTCTGTATTTAGTTGCAGGTTGAACATTCACACACTTTAGAAGGGACAAAAGAAAGTAGACGCAGGATAAGCACTAACTTGCAATATCATGTTTGTCTTGTGCCTTTTTTTCACCCTCTAATGTGTGCACTTGTAAAACCTGCAAGCATGAACCAACTATCCCAGCAGCACATTCTATTAAGCAGTGTATTTATATAGGAGCTCTTGATGCGAAGACTCACGTGACTTCCTTGCCAATGCCAAGGAACGAGAGGAACCGAACACGGCACTCAGCCAGCACCTGGCCACGCCCACCGCCCGCTGGATCCAGTGTCACCGTCACTGTCGAAGGGGCCACTGCCACCTGCCAAGGTAAATATACCCCATTGCTCTTGGTGAATGCCTGCTGACTTGCGCCTTGTTTAGAAAAGTTTCATGCTACTTCGAATTTCAGATTCAATGAGGGTATGCAAGCTTTTGCCACATAAAGCCTAAAGTGGTCGAAGTGCAAACTCCCCACCCTCAATCCCTTCCCCCCAAAAAGTTGCATATGCAAAAATCAGACGACATGTTAGAACCGGATGTTACCTGCCAAAGAAAAGAACATTTAAAATAAATAGGCAGCATAAGGACACCAAAAAACAGCAAGTGCCGCTGAAGTAAAAGCACTGCATATTTAAAATTTGTTGTAGCTATACTGCTTTTATGCATAGAAGAATTTACATCAAACCTTTGTGCATGAAGCCTTGAAATGCCAGCGCTAAGCATGAGTTCCACAACTACAAGCTTTCTTTGTGCTACATTCTACTGCCTTTGAAAGATTACTTGTACTGCCACCAACACCTTAACATTTCAAGTGCCTTAATGCTTTTAAGGAGTACACTAAATTGACACTTGCTTCACCAGTTTTATTCTAAAGCCTGGGAAACAAGCTCCTTGTATGAAAAGCCAGAAGACTTCAGCAAATGCACCGGCTCTGACCTCATTTACCGCAACGATGGTCAGACAACACATAATGTCGGGGAGTGAAACGCAAAAGTATGAATCATGACCTGCCGTGACTGCCATGGCAGGCACCGCGTCGCACACCCCGGCAGCCTACCTGTACGGGCAGCCAATGTGCGCGAGGTACGCGGTCGAGCAGGGTGTCAATGGCCCCGTTGAGCAGGTCGATGCCAGCGGCTGCCGCCACAGGCATGCTGCCCAGGTACAGGGCCCGCAGCACCTTGCGCGGCTCCTCCATGGGCCGCAGCAGGCCCCCTTCCACACCCTCCTCTGCATTGTAAAATGTGGTAGAGGTTGTCACACAAAATGCAAGATCACAAAGAACAATGAAAACTGCATTAAGACAGCCCTTGCAGTACACCAAAAGCTCAAATTAACAAACAAGAAGGGACCTTAAAGAAACTGAGCATTCCTCACCCTATCTACAGTTTAGGCGTAGCAATTAGGCTATTGTGTTGTGTTTTGACAATACTGTACGTTTATTAACACATATTACTCTGTGCCAGATGTACCACTGAGTGGCAGCATACTTCTGCAAGACTAATGCTGCATTTATTATCTTGTAGCAATATGTGTGCCACTAGACATTCTTATTCAACGATGTCTGTGATGGTCGGTGAAATACACATAAAACAAATTGCACCGAACTATGATGAGAAGGTTTTGCTGAAAATTGTGTCTACACAAGAGCGATTTCTCATTGCTGATCAAGCTCTATCGAAGGGTAGATACAGTACAAATTTTGTGAGTGCAGATTCGACTAATCGCATTGCACAAGAGTATGCTTCTCACAGGAACACTACGATGACCACTCTCAAAGACGGTGCACTAGAATCCAATCTCTCTTATACCTAGTCTCAACACAAATGCAACAATTTGTACTACTAACACCGAGCAGCATTTCTGCTCCAACTGACCACCTTACTGGCTATTGCCAGTAATGTTTGGTCAAGTGAGAGCTTCTTCAAGTGAAAATAACGTAAAAAAGTTTAATATTGGCAAGTGACTTTGCAAGGGTTTGTTGATCTGAAAAGTATAGTACTGAAATGATATCTGATGAAGTCAAGTTTCAGTGTAATGTCACCAAATATAAGCAAGCTAATTTCACCTTGCTCGGAGAAGATGCATTCAGTTTCTGCCAGCACCATGGTGCCAACAGTCACTCACACCTTGTTGATATGCTCAGATACCAGGAATCATCAAGCTGTGTACTGAGGCTAGCAGTACTACAGAAATCAAAAGCCGTAACGGTGCATCTCAGGATATCATCTAGCAATTTTATGATTGTGTAAGTCCTGAATTTCTGTTGACATGGGAACACACATGCGATGCCTTGCCGGGCACCTAGCAAACCCAACCGAGTTAAGTGTGACAAAAAGCCCCACCTGTTCTCCACGTAGCCCATTTGTATAAGTCTAAGGGAACCACCTTCCAGCCACACAAGTAGAAATGCTTAGAGCACACTAAAATGACCATTAATCTATGCGCTCCTATATCTAAGCCAACCAAAATGTTTTTCTCTTTTCTTGCCAGGCCCTGATTGACCACCCAGAACTTTCATAATGTTTCGTGGTTCTTGTGAGGCCAATTTCAAACACGAGTACCCCAACGCGAGTTGTTTTTTCATGCAAAAATGAAATCAAAATATGAAAAATTATTGTCCCAAAGACGCACACAGGCTATAAGAGATGTCGTAGTGGAGGGATAAGGATTAATTTTGATTACCTGGAGTTCTTTAAAGTGCAGCTAAATATAAGTACAGAAGTGTTTACGCATTCCTCCCTCATCAGAATGTGGCTGCCATAACTGGTAATCGAAGCCGCGACTTCATATTCAGCAATAGAATGCCATGATCATTGAGCCATCACGGCATGTTTTATGCAAGCACTTCCTCCAGAATTTTTGAGAATTAAACCAGTCAAAAGATGAACAGCATAGGAGAGATGTGGTACACACAACAACTGGACTAACAACTCTGCCTTATTGAAAAAAAAAAAAAAAGAAAGAAATGTCTTCCAGAAAAACGAGGCAAGCATGCGCAGCAGAAGAGCCAAAAGAAGAGCAGAGGTTTGGCTCTGCTGCTGCGTATGCTTGCTTGCTCGCTTTTTTTTTTTTTAATAAAGCACGGTTGTAACTAGTCCAATCGTTGTGTGTGCAATGTCTCTCCTCTGTTCTTCGTCTTTTGACTGGTTTAACTCTCAAGAATATGTACCAACTGGCCCAGATCGCAACTTTCCTCTAGCACCTGCTCCCACAATCAAGCACAGCCATTTTAATGTCACGTGCGATGGGAGCTGCACTCAGTCGGTTGCTATTCAATGAAAACATCTATCTCAATGCCTAGCGGCTATCGCTGTTGGAAAACAAAAGCTCACCCATTGAGAGGCTGGCAAGGCGGTCCAGGGCAGAGCCTACACGTCGAGCTGGAGGCTCCGCAGGTGCTGCCCGCTTGTCACCAGATGGATCGGAGAGGCTTCGCTCCAGCACCATCTTCTTGCAGACGTCTCGCAGGGCATTGGCAATAATGCGTGCTGGCATATCACAACGGAAGACATGGCACATGAAGCGCCTTGTGCCGCTGTCACGTGCTACATATGCAAAGTCCCTGCAAGATATTAAACGCCAGAGGTGTGAACATAATCTTCGTAACTTCAGATTTTTGCATCACATATTTTAAAAGTATTTTTCGGAATAGATTAGTCCACAATGCTAATAGATTAGTCCAAAATGCTATGACCACCCCTTCAAGATAAAATAAATTTTTGCACACACAACTATATACCAGCAATCTTTCTTTCTTTTTTTTTTTTTTCTGCGCGCCATCACACTGTGGAATTCGCTGCCCACTGACATTGTGCAGGCAGTATCAGACCACAAGTTTTAAGATCTTCTGATTCACCATTTTAGTCAAGTGAGATTTTTTTTCACCTGCTTTTTATGCAAATGTTATCACTCATATTTTGACATGTCATAATCAGTGTATGTTGCATTTTATCTTAGCAGCTTACTGGTGCTCTCATTATGCTCTAATTTTCTTTGGCTGGGCACCTATAGAGTAGGTTTCATAATTCCCTCAATTGTCTTACCCATCATTGAATTGTACAGTTTCTGTTTTCCTTGACATTCGGATTGTGTTGACTGTGCTAATTGTATGCCTAAATTTTTTATTTATTTATTTTTCTTCTCTAATGCTCATTCATGTATGTGGTGCCTACTTTGTGTCCCTTCATTATGTAATTACCCCCCACTGTAATGCCCATATGGGCAAAATGTAGGTACTATTCTAATAAATAAAAAAAAATTCAAATAAAGGAGAGATGGTAATAGCTTGCACACACCAAGGTTTCCTGAAGTTATTAAGAATATCTCCGATGTTATTAACTATAATACTCAGTGTCTACTAACAATATAACTGAGCATCTAGAAAACTAAGGTCTGTGACAAAAACCCAGATGCTCTATGCTAGGAGAGTGAAGTTATGCAAGATGGAATGCACTTCCAACATGTTTTTGGTGCGGCAGCTGCTAATGTGAACAAACTCATTTGGTGCTGCAAAACAACCAAATTGTTATCATGGCTAAAATGCACAGCATGGGTTGTCTCCTATGGTAAGCGCACAGAATGCATTTCTGTTGGGATAACAGCACAGTCATTATGGAAAGCTAAATGAATACAAATATGCTGTGTGATGCCATTGTGAACATATGATCAAAATGTATTCCATCTAACTGCCGATTTAGCACCATTGCAAGGTGTTGAATTAGCTGTGTGGTGATGGAATGTGTCAGGTGTGTACACATCAAGCTCCACAACTGATGATATGAAGAGTGACATGCCGTGGCCAGTGGCCATACCAGCTGGGCAATATAAAAGACATGCAAGCTCACATGCCCACACACAGCATGCATTACCAAATTACAATCAAAATGGGTAACCTCGCTACCAGAAGCCACTCTGTGCTACATGCAAATGCACTGGATCCAGTGCTCCAATTCAACAAGATCAGAAGGTTGTTGACTGCATGCCCAGTTGATAAGTTCTATACGAGCCAGTATAACTGTTCAATGATTGAAAGTATGTGCGTATGCTGTAAAGAACGGCGGGTTGCACAACAAGATTGTCACCTTGCCACCCGATTACGACAAGGGGTGCAAGACGCGCACCTCCCGCTCTCCGCCGCTGCAGCTGCGAGGCGTTCAAAGAAGCGACCTTTGCGCTGGAATCCGCCGCCTTCCTCCAGCCCGCTTCGACATTGTGACAAGACGAGTTTGGTGTGTGGACAATGATTCCAGAGTTCCTCAACGCGGCGCTGATCTGACACGCCTGAAGAAGCTACCGCGGGAACGTCTTATTTTTGCGCTCTCACGGTTCAGCATGTTGCAAAACAACGAGCGTCCCTCGAGCGGCGTCGATTTTCCGGAACGGCACCACCTTCAACGCCGTCGCTTGGGCTTCGGAATGTGTGTGCCTTTGTGTCTGAAAACTGGTCTTGAGAGCAGCTGCGAGTTGGTGGTGTGTAAACGAACAGCCGCCGCGTCGTAGGACCAGCGGATCGAGTGTATAAAAACTGTGGTTGGGCGATTGTTGGAGGCACTTCTCTTGAGCAGTCATGTTAGACTGGTTCACTTCTCTCATGCAGTCCTGTTGGACTAATACTATTTTTCTCAAACAGTCATGTTAGACTGAGTTAATTTTCTGTAAATAAACCCCTTTTTCCTCGTTCTCGATGAGAAGCAGTTCTTCACTTCATCAACGATCTCAGCGTAAATAAGTTGGACGACGGCATGGGCCAGCTACCTTCGAATTCATGCCGTACTCCAATCTTGGCAAAGGACCACGGACGAAGGGATTGAGCCCCCAATCCTGACAACTGGCTGACAGCGGTGAGATGGACTTTGCGACATGGTGCTGTATCTGTGGTGAGTGCTTGGTTTTTGCTTTGACTCTCTAGGCTTCATTTTGTGGTTGTTCTGTTTAGAACAGTAGGGAAGCTAGATTGTTGTGTGTTAGCTAGGTTGTGTTTTCCTAGCTAGATTTAGAGAGCAGAATCAAGGCAGTAAAGCAGCAGTCATGGAGTTAAGGACACTGCTGAGAGACGAGTTGTTGATTGTTGGTGAGGAACT
Source organism: Dermacentor albipictus (assembly GCF_038994185.2). Lineage (NCBI taxonomy): Eukaryota > Metazoa > Arthropoda > Arachnida > Ixodida > Ixodidae > Dermacentor > Dermacentor albipictus. The sequence goes on from NC_091823.1 coordinate 36,557,965, forward strand.
GGGCCTAGATGTACGCAAGGAAATGCTCAAATCGGAATTATTGGAGCTAATTTCCAATCAGGCCAGTGAGCAAGATATTGAAATGGGATTGGAACTTCTCAAAAAGAGAGAGAAACGGGAAAAAGAAAGAGAAGAACGAGACAGAGAAAAACGAGAGAGAGAGGAACGCGATAAAGATCGCGAGATAACAAAAATGCAACTTGAACTTGAAAACAGACGTTTGGAGTTGTCTCAAGGAAGTGAAGGAGCTCTGGGTCGATCAAGTGAGGCAGAATCGTACCGCATGGACAGGCTATTAAAGCCATATGAGGTCGGGACCGACATAGGCTTGTTCCTAAGCAATTTTGAAAGGACTTGCGAAAAGATGAACTTCGGTCCGAGTACATGGCCACAGCGGTTGCTGTCTATGTTGCCGTGTGAGGCGGCGGAAGTAATCGCCAGATTGAGTGTGCAGGATGCATATGATTATGCGAAAGTTAAGGCTAGTCTCCTGAAGAAATACCGCCTTTCAGCCGAAGCTTTTCGGCAAAGGTTTAGGAGCACAGGCAAGAAAGATAGCGAGGGCTATCCGGAGTTTGCATATAGCTTAAAGGCCAACCTAGTCGAGTGGCTTAAAAGCGCGGAAGCGTACGACAGCAGAGACATGATCATTGAATGCATGTGTCTAGAGCAGTTTTACAAAACCATTCCCCAAGCTGTGAAACTGTGGGTGCAAGATAGAGGTAATGTAAACACTGTGGAAAGGGCGGCTGAATTAGCCGAAGAGTACGCAACCCGTAGAAAGTTGAACGCCGAGGAGGGAAACTGGGACGGTCGAAATGGACCGCGGAAGCCATTTCCGTTCAAAAAGGGTGCGCAAGCTAGACGATCCGAGCCTGTAGACATGGCGGAAAAGCCCGCAGAAAAGAGCGAGGAGAAAGTTAACGGAGAAACCGCACAAAAAGAACAGAAAAGAAAATTCGAATCTGTCAGACCAATTCGCTGTTACAAATGCCACAAACTGGGACATATAGCTGTAAACTGCGAGAAGCCAAGCGTAGTTTTTTCCTACGTGGAGGAAAAGGATGAGAATATGGAACTTTTAAGTCCATATCTCCACGACCTGCAAGTTAATGGAAAACCATGCCGAGTGCTAAGAGACAGTGCCGCCACGCTGGACATTGTCCATCCGTCTTACGTGATGGTAGAGGACTTCACCGGAGAAGTAGCATGGATAAAACAGGTTGTAGAAGAACACAGCGTGTGTCTGCCCATGGCCAAAGTCAAAATCAGTGGACCATTCGGGGAGCTAGAGACTGAGGCTGCAGTTTCCAAATTTTTGTCACTGCAGTATCCCTACATCTTTTCGAATCGTTCGAATCAGTTACTGCGTGACAGAGGGCTCAAACTGGGAGAGGGCATAGTACAGGCATTGACCAGAGGCCAAGCTCGTAAGATCGCGGCGCTTTCGGCTGAAAATGCTCAAGCTCCTCCAGCTGAAGCAGAAAAGGGGATAGCTTCAATACCCGAATCCGAGCTAGGCCCGACGGACAAAAGAACAGTTGAGGAGAGCCTGCCAGTTGACCAGCTCAATGAGAGCGTAGCCCTAGAGTGTCAGAGTTCTAGCCTGCAGGAAGAGCATGCAGACGCGCTCCCAAGCGAGACAGGGTCGTTATTATCACCGGCCTCAAAGAACTTTGATCAACTCTTACGCGTGGATAGAGAGTCACTGGCAGCTGAGCAAAAGAATGATGAGAGCTTAGCTAAATTACGGGACACAGCTAAAGAAGGCATTGCTAGGCGCAACGTAACGATACATGAGAAAGGAGGATTGTTGTATCGGCATTACAGAGATCGAAAGGGTAGGATTTTAGATCAGTTAGTCATACCTACTAAGTATAGGGAGGACCTTTTGAGTCTTTGTCATGGAAATGGGTGGTCCGGCCACCTAGGCATAAACAAATCAAAGGAAAGATTGCTTATGGAATACTACTGGCCTGGCTGTTTCAAAGATGTAGAAAACTTTGTAAGATCATGCGACGCCTGCCAGCGTTCTGGTAAACCAGGAGAGACTTGGAAAGCTCCACTGAAGGTAGTGCCCTTAATAACAGAGCCTTTCAGACGGCTTGTAATAGACACGGTAGGGCCTCTTCCAAAAACAAAATCAGGCTACAGGTACTTGTTTACCATGCTGTGTCCGGCTACCAAGTTTCCAGAAGCAATCCCTTTGAAAGAGCTCAGCTCCACTGAAGTAGTAGACGCGCTTTTGACAGTGTTTGCACGAGTTGGGTTTCCAGCCGAAATTCAGGCAGATCAAGGGTCAGTATTCACGAGCGCACTGACTTCCACATTCTTGCAAAAGTGCGGGGTAAAGTTAATACACAGTTCTGTCTATCACCCTCAGTCAAACAGTGTAGAGAGGTGGCATTCGGTGCTTAAGCGAGTTTTGCGTGCGCTCTGTTACGAGCACAAGGAGGACTGGGAGAACTGTCTGCCGGCAACTTTGTTTGCTTTGCGAACGGTTCCACATGAAGCGACAGGGTTCTCACCAGCAGAACTAGTGTATGGGAGGACACTCCGTTCTCCACTGAGAATGTTAAGAGAGATGTGGGAGGAAAGAGGGGAGAGTCCAACCGTGGTTGAATACGTGCTAAATTTACTGGAACGGCTAAGCGCAACCCAAGAACTAGTCGGAAAGAACATGGCACTAGCTCAAAAGAACGCCAAATTCTATTACGACAGGAATGCGAGGCTTCGTACGTTTAACGCCGGAGACCAGGTAATGATCCTCAAACCTTCAAGAAAGAACAAGCTCGAAGTTCACTGGGACGGGCCCGTTAAAGTGTTGCACAAACTTTCAGAAACTAACTATGCTTTGAGAATGCCCGGTCGCAGGAAGGAAGTGAGGATATATCACTGTAACTTGATGAAGCCGTATGTAGAGCGGAGCGGAGTCGTTAACTATACTGTCAAAGAGCCGGATGGCATTGGTACCAAGTTTAAGGAGGATAGGGCAACCTCCAACTCTGAAATCGGCCTAGAAGAAGTAGTAGAACACTCGGTAAGCTCGCATGCTCTAAGACCCGAGCAGCTAGATGAGCTAAAAAGGGTGTTAGGGGAATATCTCGACAGATTCAGCGATCGGCCGGGTAGAACCGAACTGATAACGCATGAAATTGAGCTGACCTCTGCCGAACCAGTAAGATCAAAACCTTACAGGGTGTCTCCAAGACAGAGAGAGATTATGGAGGCAGAGATACAGCGCATGCTAGAGTTGGGAGTTATTGAGCCCGCTGAGAGTGACTACACGTCACCGCTAATACTCGTAGAAACCCCTAACAAGGACCCTCGTCCGTGTGTTGACTACAGGAAGTTAAATGCGATCACTAGGGATCAGCTGTACCCGATACCCAACATTGAGGAACGAATTGAAAGAGTTAGCGCTGCTAAATACATTTCAACTATAGATCTCGTGCGGGGGTACTGGCAAGTTCCCCTTTCCGAAAGTGCCAGCCGCTATGCCGCATTCATCTCGCCTGTAGGCACTTTTCGCCCTCTCGCACTCAGCTTCGGGCTGAAGAACGCGCCGTTTAGCTTCTCTAAGTTAATGGATATTGTCCTAAAGGACTTGCAGGAGTTCGCCTTACCTTATCTTGATGATGTGGCCATTTTTTCGGACAGCTGGGAACAACACGTATCGCACCTCAAACAGGTGTTCTCACGGTTGAGGGAAGCCGGCTTAACGATGAAAGCGGAAAAGTGTAGGTTTGGTTGTTCGCAGGTTACTTATCTGGGCCATGTTGTTGGTCAGGGCATGAGACGACCGGCTGAGCTGAAAATAGCTACGATTGGAGATTTTTCTCAGCCGTGCACGAAAACGGACGTTCGTTCATTTTTGGGACTTGTGGGGTACTATCAACGGTACATTCCGAATTACTCGCAATTGGCAAGTCCATTAACAGACGCCCTCCGAAAGGGAGCACCGAGTAACGTACACTGGGATAAGGACAAAGAGAACGCTTTCCAAAGTTTGAAAACGCTATTGGTTTCTCGCCCTGTGCTTCGCGCGCCAGACTACACAAAGGAATTCATAGTTCAATGCGACGCAAGCGACAGAGGTATGGGCGTGGTACTTAGTCAAGTCGGCGACGATAACGAGGAGCATCCTATCCTCTACGCCAGCCGTAAACTAAATGTAAGAGAGGAAGCCTACAGCGCTTCAGAGAAGGAATGCGCTTGTTTGGTTTGGGCCGCCCAGAAGTTGTCGTGTTATTTGTACGGAGCGAAGTTCATCTTCGAGACCGACCACTGTCCTCTGACGTGGCTCAATCAAATGTCACACAAAAACGGCCGCTTGCTCCGATGGAGCCTCACTCTCCAAGAGTACAACTTCTCCGTTAGATATAAGAAGGGAAAGTTGCATAGCAATGCGGATGGTTTGAGCAGGCTAATTTGAATTCTGCGTTTGAGGGTCCCGCCTAAATTTTAGGGTTACTAGTGTTAAATTTATTAAGCGAAGAAGATCCCCTCTCATTTAGCAGGATTCCCTCCATGATTGCTGAATTTGTCAGCAGGAATTCGCTTCAGAAATTGGCATAGTGAAATGCAGCATTTTTTTTTGTTTCTGCACTTATGTTGTTGTTGTTTTTTTTGAAGCCTAGCGAGTCTAAAGTGAGAGCCAATGCACGTCATCTCGGCGCAGAGCCGTGTTGTGGGGTTCATTTTGCAGTTGCCTGTCCTTGTTGGATGTTTTGGGGCGGTGACATCAATGCACAAGTGGTCGCTGCGAGCCAAGACATCAATCCCCCCCTGACCAGCAGCCGTTCTCTTCCTGCCTAGCGGTTGTCAGCGCTAGACAGTCGAGACTTTTGGGGCCATGGAGGCGCTGTAAAGAACGGCGGGTTGCACAACAAGATTGTCACCTTGCCACCCGATTACGACAAGGGGTGCAAGACGCGCACCTCCCGCTCTCCGCCGCTGCAGCTGCGAGGCGTTCAAAGAAGCGACCTTTGCGCTGGAATCCGCCGCCTTCCTCCAGCCCGCTTCGACATTGTGACAAGACGAGTTTGGTGTGTGGACAATGATTCCAGAGTTCCTCAACGCGGCGCTGATCTGACACGCCTGAAGAAGCTACCGCGGGAACGTCTTATTTTTGCGCTCTCACGGTTCAGCATGTTGCAAAACAACGAGCGTCCCTCGAGCGGCGTCGATTTTCCGGAACGGCACCACCTTCAACGCCGTCGCTTGGGCTTCGGAATGTGTGTGCCTTTGTGTCTGAAAACTGGTCTTGAGAGCAGCTGCGAGTTGGTGGTGTGTAAACGAACAGCCGCCGCGTCGTAGGACCAGCGGATCGAGTGTATAAAAACTGTGGTTGGGCGATTGTTGGAGGCACTTCTCTTGAGCAGTCATGTTAGACTGGTTCACTTCTCTCATGCAGTCCTGTTGGACTAATACTATTTTTCTCAAACAGTCATGTTAGACTGAGTTAATTTTCTGTAAATAAACCCCTTTTTCCTCGTTCTCGATGAGAAGCAGTTCTTCACTTCATCAACGATCTCAGCGTAAATAAGTTGGACGACGGCATGGGCCAGCTACCTTCGAATTCATGCCGTACTCCAATCTTGGCAAAGGACCACGGACGAAGGGATTGAGCCCCCAATCCTGACAATGCTCAGATTGCATAGCAACATAGTAAGTGTCATCTACAGAAACCAAAATACACTCTCAAGTAATCCACCAACTAGTCAAAAATGGTACAATTTTGTTCATAGGAGGCTGGTTGGTACATGACTAAGAAAAAAAGAAACAGCAGATAAACTAGAGAAGGAAAAGACAGATGAATGATGAATGCTGTAGTGTTCATGTGTGTTTTCTGTGTCCTGCTTACATAAATTTTACACACACACACACACACACACGCAAGCACAAACAAACAAAAACAAATTGGCACCCATTAACTGAGAATGTAAACAAGAACAAAGCCAAATCCATTGTGGTTTGCCAAGGTCGCAACATGGTTTATGCCAGCTGTTGTTTCTGCTTTGGTGCAGACGGGGTTGACGAGACCACTCAAGATAGCAGTTTCGTCAATTACAACTGCATCGCAAAGAGCTCAGTCTGTGCAAGCCTTTCGGTACTTGCATCACAATGCTCTGTCATGCAAAACTGACTGATCAGATTGGCTGGTAAATTCTTGCGTGATAAACTCAACTGGAGCTTTGCACAAATCATCACAGCAATGCCACAATTATAGAAAAAGGGACAAGCACCAAAAGCAATCTCGTAAGAGAAGTGTCCACTCACCGCTCCCTGTACGCAGCAGCGGGCAGCCAGGGCAGCAGAAAGAAAAGAGAAACAGGAGTGTCAAGTCTCACAAGACAGTGACGTGCAAGTCCACTGCTCCTCCACACCAACGGCAAACACTTTGTTTGTCTCATGCCTTCTGTGACTTTTATTTCATTGTGCGACAGAAGTTATGCAATGGAATACCAACTGGCCCAATCTTACCTGTTATTAAAGGGCAATTGCAAGGAAATTTTTAACTCCGTAAAAAGCCTACTTTCAGATACTGTAGCTTCCATGCAAAATTTTAAGTTTGCAATACGAGTCAACGCATTGCAAAAAGCTTGCACAGATAGCTGTCTTTGATACCAAAATTGGTAGGTAAAAACAGAAAAGAAAAGAGAAACCCACTGTCATTACCAGTTGCCATAAGTGGCATGTGACCTAGAATGCACGGCTCTTCTGCATGACCAGCAAAATCATGCCCTGCTGCTTTGCCAAGATAGCTTCATTTGTGTATACAACTCATTTGTAACTAATTTAGCCAATGTAAAATTTTGCTGCTGTAGGCCTTTAAGCTGTGCTAGTCTATATGTCTGATATACATAAAGTCACCCTTCGGACATGCTATTACTCACAATGTGGTTTATCTTCTCTTCCATCATGCAAATGAAAAGACAATGCTGTTGCCATACATACTTCATTTTCCAACCAGTAATGCACAGTGAATAGCACATTCATTTGCATACATGTATTTGCTAACAGTCTGGCAAGAATGTGCCTAGTTAAACTGCTTTGCTCTTTTATACAAATTTAGCCTTCATATCAATAAGAACCATGTCGACATACGAAATAAATGAAAAAATTATGACATTATGATGAATAATTATATATATTAAAAGATCCCATGAACTAGTGTGAAGGGTATCAATGTAGTATGCATGGATGTAAAAGTTTACTTCAGCTGATTGCCTCAGTCAGCATGACATTGAATGCAGTGTTTCATAAAAGCATTCACAGACATTGAAAGCAACTCATGTTTGAGATGCAAAGGCAACTTCACAAGTCTTGCTTCCCTCTGTTGCTAAATGGGAATGTAATTGAAAATATTGAAGACAACCAAAATTGCAATTACCGTACTGTTTCACTGTAAAATTGTTTTGTTATAGCTAGGTTGTAGACTATATCTGAGGAGGAGCAAGAGCAGCGATTCTTCAGTACTTGTAACCTGGCAAACTATTCCGAAGTGCAAAAGTTTGGGAAACCCTTCAACGAAGGAAAGAAAGCACAGGTTCAATTTTTCATTACATTGCCTTCTCCGAATAAAAACGAAAATGCAAGATCAACATCCCCCTGCAACTTAACGTTTCCTTGTGGTGTCAATAATCTTGGGTAAATGATTTCGATAACTTTTCGGACCCCTTTGTAAGTTCGGCAAGACACCTCCTGGCTTTTCCACATACAGAAAAAAAAACATTAGTTGCTTGTTCCACTAACTTTCAGACTCTTATGTCAGAGCAGAAAAGCATACTAAGGGCTGCCTTCCAGCTTTCTTTCGTGTGCACATTTTTAAAAAGGCAGCAAATGTGAATGTACCGGCCGTTGTCCCTGCCAACGCCCCAAACACGAATGGCATGCAGTGGCTGACAGTGAAGCACTGTGCCATCCTGGGGCCGCAGCAGGCGCAGTTGGAAACCGTCCAGCTCAAGCAACAGGGATCGCCCTTCGCCCCATCGACCCACGCCGTCAAGCCCTCGGCCAAGCGACAGGTCCACAATGCAGCGATTCAGTGCCCGGCTTGACCGCTCTGGTGTCAGCTCACTCTCAGGAATCTCCGACCAGCCTAGAGAACGCACGGCAAAGCGCATTGCCTCCCCACTGCTGCTGCCACCAGCTATACAGTCCTCCTGCATGCAGTTGAAGTACACTCCAGTTAGAATGATGCAAAAGAAGAGCACTGTGCTGCCCTCATAAAGCAGCAGACATAGGAGAGGTGGTTCCTCTCTATGACACAGATCATTTTCACAAGAACTACAAAATTTCTGATGGATGGACAAACGTTAGGAACAAACGCTTCAGATGTGGCACTAGCCTGTCATATCTCAATAAAACAAAATGCTTCATGCACTTAAAGAGCATTTTCCCAGTAGTTGTTACAAACAGGACACACTTCATATCTGAACACCTAAGAGTTCATTCAGTGGTACATCTTCCAACAAGCTGCAGCTTTGCATTCTGTGCCATCAGGTGCCACAAATACATGCTTCCAATTATACCCTTTCTTTAAGCCTAATGCCTTTCTCCACAAAGTGTTAAATGGTAACCCACATGCTGCGATCAGTCACAGGTTTTGCTCAATTTGTATGAAACCTGCAAAATATCTAGCTATGAACATAAACCCATGTATTAACCAATATGCAACTAAAAACTGTTTCCGAACACTGAATAACAGCACTAGCCTCGAATTATGTAGGCATTCTGCTACAATAATGCTCCCCTGCAATTTCTCTAAAGAGGAGCTGCTTGCAAGACATGACTCCACTCCAGCGCTTTCCAGAAGCAGCTGAGAATGCCTGGTTATGATCACAAGAATTTGACACAAAAATGACTAGAGGTAAATCTGGCACTAGAATCCACACACACTTCCAGTACAGCGCTTCATCTAGTGTGGAAATAAGGGATAGTACACTCACTGACAAAATATTGTGGGGTGCATGAATTGCACTCCATGGAGTGCCAGTGCAGCTGCCGTGACTACACAGTAAAGCCAACCTATGAGTGCAAAGCAGAAAATTAACGTAGAGATAACATTAAACCTCCTAAAGAATGCAGAAATCTAACGTGCCCTCGATTTTTTTTTTTTTTGCAAGAAGAATGTACAAGAGTCTAATACCGTATCTTTGCGATTCTAAGCATCCCACCTGTATTTTCTAAAAAAAATTGGGAAAAACGTGTGCATGTGAATCTAAGCACCCCCCTATTCGTTAGGAAGCGCACGTAGCCAAGGCACGGCGTCCGTGGCACGACTGTATGGATGTATGGCGAAAGCTACAGAAAGCGTCCCCATCAACCATTGCAAAGTGGATTTCGGACGCTTGGAAGCGGGTCCAAGTGGACGTTGTGGTCAAATCGTTTAAGAACTGCTTGATCACAAACCATTTCGACAGAACGGAAGACGACCTGCTGTGGGATACCGAGAGCGGCGGTTCAAGCGGTGCAACAAACTCAAGTGGCAGTAATAGTAACTGAGCATCTGACACAAGTGGTGGGTTCACTGTGTGCACCGATTCTTCTTTTGAATGTTTGCAAAATAAAATGTTATTTCTCGCACCCATCTTGTTGTGATGTCGCAGCAAAAAGAGGGAGGGGGGGGGGTCATTCCAGATTTTTCGAATCTAAGCACCCCCCCTCACTTTGGGCACCACGATCGTGAAAAAGAAGGGGTGCTTAGAATCGAGTAAATATGGCATGTGTAGCACAGCGGTGGCTGGTTTCCTAAAGTCAGCTCTGCCACAGTACAGCCGCGCTTATGCAGAAAAGCATATCAATGCCGCGAACGTCGTTTTTTGTTCCGTGTTCTTGGGGAAGGGGGGGGGGGGGGCAGCTTGATAGAATAGAACAAATATCGTAATCAGGCATTTTGAGTTACTGCTACTGATTGAAAATACTCCTAAGGGCAGGCCAAAATAGGTGTTCTTGACAGACGACGTATGTTCAATGCATTCACAATCCCTTAAGCTCTGCCGAGACAGCTGCTGCCAGTAAAAGGATCCCCAGTGGGGACACCATACGGGTCAGGAGTGTGCATGATGATTGGTCAAGTTCAAATTATTTGGCGAAGGACAAATTTACGATCAAAATAATGAAAGGGCCCATAGAAGTGCACGGATGCCAACTGGGACCTTTGGTCAGTATTGAATTAACCAATCGTATTACCGATAATTCCCATTGTGGTCGAACAACAGCAGCTGCAGATTCCCCCCTAATAACTTTAGTGGGAAACTCTGTGGTTACAATATCAAGTTGTTTCTGAAAACATGATTGAAATTCCTTGAAACGAAGGAACAACCATAATTTGGTTTCCTCAGTATTGCTTTTATCACAGAGGGGTACGTTTAAAATTTACTCATGGTATTACTCAGACAAGTAATTCGAAAATTAGACTAATTAGCTTTTTAACCGAATAAGCCGACAATTGATCTTAATGAGGGATTTATAACTCATCATCCGAAGGGTACATAGGCGACTAAAGAAACGCAAAAGGTTGATGCTGCAAATTTCAGCAGCTTAGTGGATTCCGCCCAATTTCATACTGAAAACGGAAACTGAACTGTTGAAGAGCACAACTGTCTCACCCTTAGCAGACAGCCCTGAGTGATGTGACCGTGTATGCTTCACTGTCAAGTGAACATGAGGCGAGTACAAAGTGGATAAATCACCCAATTATCACATCTTTCCTATATTTTAAGGAATTCAGAAAGTATTTTCTGATGCACCCTGTATTAGGCATGGAGTCACTGACTAGCATTACTAATCTACAGGGATGGCTCTTGGTCACCTTCTGAGGGTCCATTTCTTTCGTCAAATGTGACCACCCAAGGTCAATTCCTTTTATCGCAGATTTAAAATCTTCAAAGTGACCTGTTGCAAAAACAATTTACCACAATGTTTTTTTAGAGTGACCATAAAGTGACAAAAGATATTTTTCATGGTCAACATGCATTGTTTATTCGTGAATACAGATGGGCTTGCATAGATACTCATAATAAGAATTAAAAAGTAGATACACTGGCATAGATGTATTCTGATTTGGCACTCAGGCAGTAGTCTTCATTGAAGGAATCGCTGCTCGACTCACTTGCAGAAGAGCAACCGACAGCAGGCGGCTGGCGTAAGCTATCACGCACTCGGTACCATTCTGGTGTTGGGTGATAACAGCGCCGATGCCATAGCCGCTTGCATCAGTCTGGCGTGTACATCAATCGCGTAATTGAACTGTATATGTGAGCACACGCAAGCAAACTCAATGATTGTGCAACGATAAGAAAAACCAAGAGTCAGAAACTTGCAGTAATCCTTCATCCCATCATCAACAAGAGGGAGTTTTCGCGAGTATCAAGAAAAGAAATGCAGGCATTGCAGCATCATTCGTATACAGCGACATCCATTGTATTTACCAGCATCCACCTGTGAATTGATGTAACTGCACTACTGTGAACAATAAACGAGCGAGCATCTAGCGGTGACCGTTTGAGAGATAAGAAACCATACAGACACCAGTTTTTATGAGCAGAACAAATAGAAACAATGTGTGAGACGAAACCAAAACTAGCTGCCGTACACCTGCGAGCAGTCACCGACACTCCGGTGCAAACAAGTCGTGTAATGAAAACCAAGGGACTATGGAGTGAAAGAAAAATGCATTGTATCCCCAGAGGGTGGCAGCACTTGCTGGGCAACAAGGAGTTGAAAAATTTGTGCATTTTTCAAACATGCAGACGGCGTCGTAAATATATGACATTAACCATTCAAGACTTGTTCACAGCAACGTATATTTACGGTTTTGACCCTCAAAGGGTTAAATCAAAGGGGAAGCGCCAAGCTGCACTTTCTGGACTTTAGGTAGGGTGCCAAGTGGAGGAACCTTTAACCCTTTCAGTATCACAGATTTATCAGTACGTTTTCGCGTTTCTGTCCCGCCATGTCACTGACATCAGATAGGAATGTGAAGACCATACCAAGAGAGCATTTGCCATTATCCGTGTCATTTTTTGCTTCTGCATAACCAAAGATAAACCATTATGTTCATTTTATAATATCCAAGAAAGAAACACGACACTGGAGGAGCACAAAATTATATAAACCTACAGTGAAAGGGTTAACGAACACGAGGTTAATCACTGCATTGTTGTGAGCCTTGCCTGTGGCTGAGCAGCCGGTGGCTCGGGTGGCTGTGGGAGCAGTGGCCGGCTTTCGGGTGTTGGGAGAGAGCGACTGGTACCTTCTCGTGGTCGCTCACGTTGGATGGTCCCAGTGCGGATGTGCCAATAGTAGGGCCCGTCGTCATCTAGGTGGCGCTCCCAGCCCTCAGGCAGGTCCTGTTGTTCTGCCTCATCCACCTCCTTCTCTGAAAGCCTGTATGCACATGCAAACACATCCTTCATTGAGGTAGGAAAAATAATACACTCATACACCCTTCTTAAAGCTATTGCACTTGCACCATCCTAATGTGTTCCTTTAAGAAAACATCCACCAAAAGTGAAGTCAAAATTAAGTGTGAAGTAAAAATTGCCAACAGCTACACCTTACCATCTTTAGCAACACAATGTGATGGTTAGGTTTCGTTCAGGGCACTAACAATATAGCTTTCTTCCTTTTTTTCTATAGTGGTTCTCTAAACAAACAGTCTCCAGGTAAGGGCAGCAAGGTTGTTGCTGGAATGCGTTAAGCTTACACCAAAACAGCAGCTTCTCCAAGAGTCCCATTAGTTCTCGTATAGATAAACAAGGGCCTGGGCTCGTTCCTGTAATGTTTATGACTAATGAGGAGCCCAGGTCTGCAGCCTCCCTTAGCCCTCATGGATTCATTCATTCAGCACAATCGCAATCATGTCTAGAGTACAGGTCATAATGATTATATTATAATAACAAGACAGCAACATATGTGAAGTCATGCAGAAAAAAAGCACAAAGACCAAATGGTTAAAAAAGAATAATAATAAGCAGGGGACTTACAAGTTGTTGTCACCATCTGGCTGCTCAAGCATCGGCTGGCTGGTCAGGTCGATGCCCATGGATTGAACATGTAGCTGTGCATAGCTCCAGCGACTTTTAACCCGAACGGGTCCATTCAAGTTCACATCCAGGTCACCAGAGTCTTCATCCCGCTCTGTGTTAATCGGACATGGGGACTGCTTCACTAATCCACTTAGGGACAGTGTGAACCATAGAGTTTCTCACTCTATTACCTAGAGGGAAATCTGGCGCTGATGTGCTGTGGTACGCGTGGGAGTGCTGGTATATTGTGACTTCGAATTGGCATCGTTCTCGGAGAGCCAGGAAAGCACCGTTCCGTCTGTCACAATGATTAATTTTCTGGTAAAACAGCATGTAACAAGCTGTATTAGCTTTATTATTACACAAAAACATGTTTTGTTAAACTATAAGAACTTGTTATTACATGTACCAATATATGAAACGTAAACATTATCAGCCGGCCACTAAAGTTGGAGGACAGACGACAAGATTCGCGCTCGCTTTGGAACAGTTTGTCGTCTGTTCTTGCTTTTCTTCGCTTGGTTATGCATTGTAGGTGAGTAAACTTCACTGGAAGATGTAATATGCGTGAATGGAAACATTTTACGAAGATTTTACTTTAAGAACGCGTTATTTGTGTAGCCATATCCACGTTTTAGACGAAGCCTCTTACAACACCAGCCAACACAAGCCTCGGAGGCACATATACCATTATTCCCATGACGGCACAGCGCCCCTTAAGAAACTCCCATAGACGGTGGCGCCAGATTTCCCTCTAGGTGTTACAGTGAGAAACTCTATGGCGTGAACCAAAGAAAGAAAGAATTTGCTCTCACAAACTATTTTGTTACAGCACACTCAACTATTTACCACACTCAACGCTCGGAAAAACTTGGTCATTAAGAACTACAACTTAATGACCAAGTTTTCCGAGCGTTGAGTGTGGTAAAATTATCCACTGCAAGACATGCTAAATGCAACAAGAACTGATTGCAATGCAGGGAAGCAGTGCAGGCATTGCAAACTGTTGTCACATGGACAAAATACTGCGCTGGAGTGACATGTGACAAGCAATGCCTTACACACAGTTTTGCTTCTGACAACATTCCAGGCGTGATCTCTTCATTCATGCAATTTTTATCCGACTTGTATGAAGCTGTGCATTTTATGACTGACCAACTGCAACGGGGCACAACACCTGGGGACATATTCTCGGACGGTCACTTTTGGAGATATCACTTCAGTGCACGCTGATTGGCTGGTTTCGCAAAACCGTTCGAACCATCCAACGCGCCGTGAATTACGTCACCCGAAAGTGACAGTATCGCCGAAAGTGATCATCCCCTGCCTGCCCGACCACCAATCGACACGTGGTGACGCACAATCCGGTCTGAGGCAGGCTTTAAGGACTAGTTTAGTAACGCGCCAAACACGTTCTGTACCCTACGGTATCTACGACTAGCTGCTATAGGCTCGCCAAATCGAGCCGCGGTCCATTCTATTACAAAGTGTAGGCGTAGTTTTAGGATCAAAACAAACTTACCCAAGCAAAAAGCGTGGTTGGTGCTTAGCGAGTTCATTCCGGTCAGCATTCGGCCATCTGCGCCAGATTTAAGCATTTCACAGAATGTCATTTGTCTATAAACATCGAAATTCGTGTGGGAAATGAAAGCATAAACATTTTTTTCTTTTCTTTTTCTTATGACAGCTATATGTGTCGAACTTGGATGGCAATGTTTCGAGTTGACATATACAAGTTTACAAGCAGACGAAATTAAAATGAAATGGACAGCGATCGAATCGCAATAGTTGGAGGCGCGAATCTGCATAAGTTATGCCGATTTTCGTGGAATTTTCGCGATTATCGGTGGTGAGCCTACCTAACCGGTTGCCGCGCGTTGCGTGGGTTGCTCGAACGGTTGTCTGAACAGTTAAAAAAGAAGAGGGGGAGTAATGTAGTTCCGATAGTGTGTCGGCAAAAAATTTTCTGGACCCATATAAAGCAACGTCTACAGCGTAGCATTGAAAAGGTTCCGCATCGCGAGCATTGTGCAGGTGACAAACATCAATATAAACTTGCAGCGCACACACAGGCGGCACTCCTTTATTAAATCACTAACACAATTGAGATACCGTCAAGACGCAAATTTTACTGTACATAATCATAGTCTGTTAAGCACTAATAACCTTAAAAAGGACAAGGGTACAGTGAAGCCGCATGAGTTCATTTCATGCTCCACATACACCCAACCGTATCGATTTAGGGCTAGTGGACCGTCTTTCCACGGCGTCAGCCGTAGCAGGGGAATTCAAGGCACACGGGGCGACCCCCAGGAGACTCACCGCCCTTGCTCGATGTACGCAGATGTCACATCCGAACGCGATCAGAGAGATAAAAGGTCACTCCGTTATCAGCTGGTGCGAGCGATCTCAACGCAATGCCACACTGCTCGCTGGCACCCGCCGGCTTCGCCCGACGGGCACTGCTGCGACTGCGCAGGCTGGCGCAGGCGCGCACAGCCCGCCGCACCCCTCCGTACCAACAACCGCACGCGCGCGACCATAAACACACCGGTCTCACATGGCAACCGCTGGTGCTAGTCTAACCAACTGTTACGTTGCCCAACTGTTTGCTGAGGTGTTATTTTATCATTTGACCAGATCTCTACCACGCTGATTAATAATAATAATAATAACAACAACAACAACAACAATAATAATAATAATAATAATAATAATAATAATAATAATAATAATACACTCTAAAGAATGTTTACACCCTTTTCACTCTTAAAACGGTTGCACCCTTTCAGGTGTATATTTGTCCCACAACGATAACCGTCATCTGCATTGCTTGCGTTTCCTTTCTTGAAAACTCGACGCTCGCTACTTTCCTGTCGAGAATGCTGCGTCACACTGATAACACGCATGCCGTTCGTGACTGGGAAGTACCGGGCTCGCAACGTTAAAGAAAGGAAACGCGGGCAAGACAGATGACGATTATCGTTGTGGGACAAGATAAGCCCCAGAAGAGTGCACACTCTTATGCAAAAATTACGCCCTTTTGCCACACAGCAATAATCGCAAAATTGCAATAATCGCAGCAAAATTGGGTACAGTTTTGCACCTCGCTCAAGGGTACCCTGAGTACGGCGCAGACGTGGGCCGTACGTACGTTGTATGATCGAGCCCGACAAAAGGCGACATCGACAACCAGTCGGGCGCTCCTAGAAATCGCTCACAAGTTCCCCGGAAATGACCAGGATCTGATTGACACCCTAAAAACCACATAACTGAGTAGCGACCCCATACAACCCTGCCTCGTATTAAGGAGAACCAAGACCAGAACTGGACGCTCCCATCACGGAGGAAGAGGTGTATGCCGTGGCACGAGCCTCACAGCGCAACACTGCTCCCGGAGTTGACAAAATCACCAATGCCATGATTAGAAACCTGAGCCCGATGCACATCTAGGACTTGACCGAATACCTAAACGAGGAACTCTGGAGCAAGGGCCACGTACAGAAGGAGTGGAAACACGCGCAAATCGTGACCATTCCCAAACCCGGCAAGAAGCCCGCGATCGACGCCCTGAGTCCTATCTCGCTGACTTCGTGCCTCAGCAAGCTGTACGAGAGGGTCATCGAAACCCGCCTCCAACATTACATAGAGGACGGTGACCTCTTCCCGCACACCATGCTTGACTTCAGGCCGGGAGTTTCTGCGCAAGATGCGTTCCTAATCCTAAGGAAAGAATTCTCAAGGGCATCCCGAAGGGAGGAGAACACCTCCTGCTCGCACTCGACCTAAAAGGGGCCTTAGGCCGTTCTCAAGGGACTGAACGAAATCAGCTGCGGGGAGCGCATCTTTAATTACGTTAAATCGTTCTTGACGGGCCGGACGGCAACCATCGGAATAGGCCAGACTCGATCGGATACGATCGACGCGCCGAACAAAGGAACACCGCAAAGGCCGGGGGGGGGGGGGGCGACAATCTCCCCGATTCTATGCAACGTCACGATGCTAGCGCTGACCAAAGAGCTGCGGAAGATCCCCGACCTAGCTAGGTTACGCCCTGTACGCAGACGACATCACGCTCTGGGCCACGAAGGGCTTCCTAGCGCGAAAGGAGGCGACCCTTCAAGAGGCCGCGACGGCCGTGGAGAGATTTGCGGCAGCGAGCGGGATGCGTTGTGCGCCCGAAAAGTCCGAGGTAATCCGGGTGCACGGAAAAGGAATCTACAAGTCCCCCGGCCCTATCGACCTCTATCTTGAGGGCCAGAGAATCACGGAAGGCAATAAGACTAGGATTCTGGGTTTTTTGGATCCAGAGCAACCTGAAAGCCTCCAACACCATCCAAACCCTAAAGGTCTGCCACCAACCAGATCTCGCGGATTATAAAACGAATTACAAGAAGCCGCAAGGGCACGCGAGAAGAGGACGCTTCGCCTCGTCCAGGCTCTGGTGAGCAGCAGAATAACGTGTAGCATGCCGTATCACTATCACAAACGCGACCAAGAACAAGTCGATGCCATCATCAGAGGCGCGTACAAAACGGCCCTGGGCCTCCCTGTCACCACCTCAAACGAGAAGTTAGCGGCCCTCGGGATCCACAACACCTTCGCTGAGCTGTCGGACGCGGTTATGGCTTCGCAAAAGGCCAGACTACAGAAGACGGCGGCGGGCAGAGCCATCCTCCACCGGACCGGAACGGCAACGGAGCTCCGTGCCCTCGATGGGCAACGATCACTCCCGCCTGAGGTCAGAGGCAAGATATCAAGGTGAACCCGATACCGAAGCACATGAGCCATAAACTCCATGAAGGACGACGCAAGTCTCGCGTCGACAGACAGCGCCGACAATTCAAGGGTGACCCGTACGTAACGTGCGTGGATGTGGCGGCGTACTCTGTAGGGGGCCTCTTCGCGGTAGCCGCCGTGAACGGGAGAGACAACTCCTTGACCCTCGCGGCTTCCGTAAGGGCAGAGACCCCAGCTGCGGCTGAGACCGTAGCCGAAGCGCTGGTAATAAAGCAAGAAGACAGGGTAGGCAGGGAAGTCCATGTCGTTACCGACTCACAACAGGCCTGCCGTAACTTTACCAACGGACGAACACCGCTGCTGGCGGCTCAGATTCTAGTCCCGAGGCTGCAAGAATACCATCAAATCACGTGGATGCCGGGCCACGCGGGTCTGGAGGGGAACGAAAGGGCGACCGCCCTAGCTCGAGCGCTAATCAGCCGAGCGGGGCAAGTACGAATCGTCTCATCAATCCCCACCCTCTACCTTCACGCCCCTGCCGTCCAATTACTGCGACCGACTCGAGATCCAGTGACTCAACCGCAGGATTTATCCTCCGCCTCACAGAAAGCTCAGCACTGAAGATGCCGTAGCTCTCCGACTTATTCAAACAAACACATTTCCAAACCTACACAGATACAGTTAAATGTTCTCACATACATATCGCGGCATCTGCCCCTGCTGCGGCGACACGCGCCCTACACTCTTTCATATCTCGTGGGGGTGCGGGGGCAAACCTCAACACTTAAAGACGCCTAGCACGTCATTTGAGCGGTGGGAGGTACAGCTGACCGGCGATACCCCGGCGGGACAAGAAGCTCTCGTCCAGCAAGTACGTCGAGCAGCCATGCATGGCCAGTGGAGTCCTGGAATGAGGACACCACCCACTCGATCTCAAGAGCAACCACCTCGATGGCTCGAATAAATGTTTCCTCTCTCTCTCTCTCTTGTCCTCATTTTTCTTTAACGCGGCGAGCCCGGTTCTTCCCAGTAACGAACGGCATGCGCGTTATCAGCATGACATAGCTTCCCCGACAGGAAAGTAGCGGGCGCGGCGTTTTCAAGAAAGGAAACGCAAGCAAGGCAGATGACGATTATCGTTGTGTGGCAGATATGCACCTCAGAGGGTGTACCTTTGTCTAAGAGTGTAGGGTTTAATAATAATAATAATAATAATAATAATAATAATAATAATAATAATAATAATAATAATAATAAATAGTAATAATGCATCACCATTGATGATTTTCTGCCTTCGTGAAACGTCAAAATGGAAGAGCCTGATAAGTTGGCCAAGGATCAATGATTCACGTAACGATCTCCACAGATCCGTCACATTGCCCAGTTTACTTCTGGCAGCTGCTGTAAGGTAACTTATTGCAGTCTTCTTCAACGTTATTAACTGCATACTGTTAATAATGTCAGATGTGGCACTAATCCAATGTTAGACCGTTGCACAGAGATACAGCCGAGAACTACTTATAAAGCCCGTTTCACATGGTCCGAATTTGACTGCGTTTTCGCTCTTGCGAATTTCCTGTTGCGGCAGATGGGCTGTAGGGCATGCGATTTTTAGATGTTCGGAGTGCTGAACTTATCTGCGAAAAACGCACACGCGGCAAGGACGGGGAACCCAACACAACGGGGATTGCAGGCACGTAACTGACCTTCCTACAACACTCTAAGTTCGCACCCTTAATTTAAGTCGTATCTTGCCACACAACGATAAACGTCATCTGTCTTGTCCGCATTTCCTTTCTCTATCGCTGCGAGCCCAATACTTTCCAGTAACGAACGGCATGCGCGTTATCAGCATGACATATCATTCCTGACAGGAAAGTAGCGGGCGCAGCGTTTTCAAGAAAGGAAACGCAAGCAAGGCGCACTCTTATACACTCCTAGAAAAATTTACACCCTTTGGGGCGTACACTCTAAGAACAGTTTACACCCTTTGGCTTGCCCCTTCTGCCACACAAAAATAATCGTCATCTGCCTTGATGCGTTTCCTTTCTTTATCGCTGCGAGCCCGGAACTTTCCAGTAACGAACGGCACGCGCGTTATCAGCATAGAACAGTTTACACCCTTTGGAGTGCCTCTTCTGATAACGCGCGTGCCGTTCGTCACTGGAAAGTTCCGGGCTTGCAGCGATAAAGAAAGGAAACGCATCAAGGCAGATGACGATTATTTTTGTGTGGCAGAATGGGCAAGCCAAAGGGTGTAAACTGTTCTTAGAGTGTATCTTGTCCCACAACAATAATCGTCATCTGTCTTGCCCACACTGCGAGCCCGGTACTTCCCAGTCACGAACGGCATGCGCGTTATCAGTGTGACGCAGCATTCTCGACAGGAAAGAGCCAGGGCCGAGTTTTCAGGAAAGGAAACGCAAGCAAGGCAGATGACGATTATTGTTGTGGGACAAATACACACCCCAAAGGGTGCAACCGTTTTAAGAGTGTAGGCAAAGTTACACCCTTTGGGATGCATTTCTGCCACACAACGATAATCGTCATCTGCCTTGCTTGCGTTTCCTTTCTTTAAAACGCCGCGCCCGCTACTTTCCTGTCGGGAATGCTATGTCATGCTGATAACGCGCATGCCGTTTGTTACTGGTAAGTACCGGGCTCGCCGCGTTAAAGAAAGGAAATGCGAACAAGACAGATGATGATTATCGTTGTGTGGCAAAAGAGTGTAATTTTGCTTAAGAGTGCAGATGACGATTATTGTTGTGTAGCAGATATACACCCCAAAGAGTGCAACCGTTTTAAGAGTGCACAACGATAATCGCCATCTGCCTTGCTTGAATTTCCTTCCTTGAAACGCTGCGCTCGCTACTTTCCTGTCGAGAATGCTCTGTCATGCTAATAACGGGCATGCATGCCGTTCGTTAAAAAGGAAATGCGGACAACACACATATGACTATTATCGTTGTGTGGCTGGCAAAAGGGTGTAATTTTGCTTAAGAGTGTAGCCGTTTTGAAATGACAAGAGGGTTCCTTTGGAGACATGCCGTCAGTGGTGGGCTGGTGGCGACCAAGAGGTGACGCGCGTGTCCCAGCAGCGGGCAGCCAGCGCGCTGGCTGCATGGTGCAAGGAATGGCTGGCTGCCCGCCATGCTGCCCGGAGGATGGCGCACATGGCGAACGTGTAGCGTATCAAAAATTCACGGAGCGTTTGACGCATATATATATAGCGCGGCAGAGATGGGAATTAAACGATAGCAGGCCAAGAAAATCTCGTTGCACTGGCGAGCATGGCGTACACTATCCGCTGCTCGCCGCCCACGAGGCTTGACGCGAGCCAACTTATTTGCGTGCGCTGGCAGGAAAAGTATAGGCACTACGATAGAAATCTAGAAGCCGAATTCACCTTGTACTTCGTACGTGTGCTTCATTTTTTAGCTGCACAATGGTTCTGTGCGCGTTCTATGTCCGCAGAACTCTGCACACATTCAGAACGTGCACGCTTCCTTAAATACGGAATAGAAAACCGCAAACCAAACGTGGCACGACTTTCTTTTTTTCTTTTCAAGTTCGTACACATACAGGCCAGTGCAGACAATTTCCTTCCCCAGAGAAGCTGCCTAGCTGACCCTTATCTCGACGTTCTGACAATTCTGCACCAGGAATTAAATGACGCAACTGTTGCGCGAATTCTGCGTGTTTTTGCAACCAACTCTAAGGTGGCGCGTGACTTATACGGGTGTCGCATGTACGGCGCACTTTCGATCACGATCGAATTTCTCGGTCGCGATAGCCTCAATTTCGCAAGCTGCGGGAAGGAGCAAGTCGCGGTCATGAATTCCGATCCGGATGGGGCTCAATCACCGTCGAACGCGCACGGTGTGAAACCGGCATAAAATTTGCAAATCGTAAATATAACGCTCGTCTGGCAGCTGTCAGTCGTCGGATGGTTCCACATCGATTCTATTCCAGCGCTTGCACTGCACGCGACATTGCCTGGGGGCGCGTCGCCCGCGTCAGTATAAGCGAGCACACGCTGACCTTTCGCAGTATCGACCAGTGCTGTTGCAGCCCATCGCCAATCCGGAAATGGAAACGGTCTCCCATATAACTGTTGCCTCCACCGCACTTCGCGGGCACACCGTAAAAGCACAAGGCTGTAGCGGAGCGAGAATCATGTGTTAGGTTCGCCGGCCAAAGAGCGCCTTGGAAGGAGCAGCTACAAGGTCGATCCAAATAGGTCGCGAAGCTTCGGGCGAAAAGCGGTTCAGTACAGATTGTCACCGACATCAGCATGGGGGGTTATGGGAGCAGCGATTGAAGCGCGACTATGTTTGGAGGGAACAAACATTGGGAAAGAAAAACGCGTTTTTTAACTCAAACGAGACACAGTTAGATTCATTGAACGAAAATAAAATTCCTAGACAATTTTATACATTCTTGACGAGTTAAGAAAATACAAGTTTAATTTTATTATTATTAATAAATGCATTACCTTTAAGCGGCCATCGCTACAGGGGGCGTTGACGCCACTATCACTCGCAATGCAACGCACGTCTTGAAATGGGCAGAAAGGCGCACTCGTATCACCTGTTGAAATACGCCCCCCTCACAGTTTGTGCTTTCTTTCTTGTCAAAGTTTGTCTGAATTTGGTGACGTGGGTAGCTTCATTGCTTCTTAATCTGTTCAGTCAAATGTAGTGAGTTACGACCGCCAGATAATTGTGTAGTTGTTTTCGTGCGACCGCGCTGGCCGACGCGCTTGGCATCCAACAATAGGATCAGCACTCTACACCTAAAGCTTTCGTCCGCCTCCAAAGAGAGTATGTTCTGTGCAGGGATGCGATTTCGACAACCGTACGGCTGGCCTTTTCCTGCATCGCTTTCCACGCTGAAAGCTCGAAACGCCCATCCAGTCGAATGGCAGGGCATTTGAATATATAGCTCCAAAGGAAGAACAACAAAACAAATTTCGCGCCTTCGAAAACAAAATGACGTCACTTCTGCTTTTAACGGACATGGCGTCACATTATTTTTTCTTCCGCCGGAAGTGTTCCCACCACATACAGATGGCGCTAAGCCCCATGGACCGCCGACGGACCGCCATGTTTTGAACGTATGGGCTCCTATGGAAGCTTCGCTACCAGGTACATTTACCTTGGCAGCTATAGCATATTTTCTACCCAGCCAAGCGGCAATGTCACGTTCGATAGGTGTGCAATCGACACAGCTCAGTTTGCCGCCGATCGCAGTTACGATACTCTGCAGACGCTGCTGCGTTTCCTGTGGAGACGGATCACGCAATACTTTCTGCCCTACTATCACTTGAGAGCAAATTTGAAAAAAATGAATTGGGCAAAAAGTTCTTCCTTCGTTAAAGAGGAGAGTAAGCCAAACTGAAAAACAAAGAAATCACTCTCAAAGGACATGGCTATGTATTATATTTCATTTGTATGATCAAGATATTGACATGGCAAAAAACTGCCATGTTACACCAATCACCTAGCTGAATATAGTTGTAATATAGAGACCTTTCAGTGATTTTTGGATATAGCGAAGGGAAGCTGATGAGTCTGTTTTGTGTCAGTGAAGAGTCTGTCTTTGTCTGCAAAGAGACAAATGCACAAAAGTACTGCTGATCCAGATGCACTGCCACTGCAGTGTCAGGAGTAATCCATTTAAGATGCACCACGAGGAGCTTTCAAAGGATTCAAGAGAAGCCATGGTGGGTGATGAAGGTGAGGTTTATTGGTGAGCCAAACAGACACACACACATAATTGCACAGTGGAGAAGGTAGGAGGCGCATTGAGTAGATTTCAGCGTGCTTCTGGATCGTCTTCTAGCACACTCTCCTGGCTGCCAGCTGCATACTGTGAATGAAAGAGAGAGAGAGAAATGAAAATGCATCAGAAGTTGGCTACTCTACACAAATCCTAAAATATCTCAGCTGTCCAACACTGACTGGCAATTTTGTCGCAGTACTTCGCATGCTATGAAAACCATTATATATGTATTTTATGAAATAATGTAGTAGGCAGTAGTACCTGCTTTCTCATGCCCTAATGCCACCATAATTTTACCTGTCCCAACAATAGTACACTGCTGGTGCCAATGTTCAACCAACGTTTTACAATCTGGGGCCAATGATGCCCAATGCATGTGCTGGCCCCGCTTCCTGCACGGCTAGGGAAGCTGTTGCATGTAGCTATACCCATATTGTCAAAATGAAGAAACTAAAATAATGTGCCATCTTACTGGAATGTATTGCCAAATTGTGCATTTGAACATCACAAAACCAGCTTTGTGTTCCCGTTTACAGTCTATGCCTTATTGTGTTCACATACAGGCCTGCTTCCTCAGACTTCACAATAACCAGACCCTTGGGGTTTTATGTGCTAAAACCATGATACGATTATGTGGCACACCGTAGTGGGGGACTCCGTACCAATTTTGTCCACCTAGGGTTTTTTAATGTGCACCCAATGCACGGTACATTGGTGTTTTTGCATTTTGCTCCTAACGAAATGTGACTGTGGTGGCTGGGATTTTATCATGCGACCTCTGGCTTAGCAGCACAAGGACCTCTTTAAATATACATGCCAAATGCCAAGTTGGAAGGTAAAGCCTATGATATCTACTGCCAGCTTTTACATGATGACTGCTATTTTGACTGGCTCACCTTGTCGCCACAGACTCGCCTTTACTGATCTATGATGAGCACATATTACTGCGTACTACTGGTGCCCTTTGCACAGTTTATGAAGTTGGTTGAACAAAGGTGCCATTTTCTTTTTACACAAGTGGTTCTAGTTGTACAAGCAAATGCAGTAACATGGCCAAAAACTGCAGAAAAAAAGTCACATTAAGATGGTATGCTGTCCCTAGTGAAATTCTGAGAAGTTACCGCCATGCAAGTGTTTCATTTTCTTTCAAAAGTGAAGATAGTTGCAATCAACCTTTATATTTGACAATGCACTCAATGTCAGCTTTATTCCAAGACAGCTTATGTATCATGAAAGTATCCAACAAAACAGCTGTTCCAACCACACGTTCAGCTAACTGGTTAACGTTGTCTACAATAGTGGCGCCACAATGCAGCAATGCTACCATCAATTTTTTCCACAGTGTGAAAAAATGTTAACTGAACACAAACATATCTTACTGTGTATTCTGATAATATATTTGCTGAATATGGTATTAGGCGCAGGGTTCCTAGAAAGTCGGTATGTTATGCATACTAGCTGCCTCCAATTTTGCAGAAAACATACACCACAAATTTTGTAATTACAATGAATTACTGATTATCATACATCATCCTGCTACCTGCAGTCAAAACAGATTCTCATCTACTCTGTCTGAACTGTGCTATCTCATGACTACAGCTGTCCCTGAAACACAAGGTTACGGACATATTCATATCTTACTTAGCCCATGTTATTAAGGACTAATTGTTAAAATGTGCAGCCTAGCTTACGCTATGCCTTCAGTCACTAAGCCCATGTTACTATTACAAACTTTTTTTGTTTCAGGCTCATAGAGCCAGGAACACGACTGAAAAAAAAAAAAAAAAAACCTTTTATGAGTGGCAGCCTAAGCCAGTTATCAGATAATCTCAGAGATAATACACAGAAAAAGCTGCAGAGGAAGGTGAATTGACAGGAAGCATTCAGTGGCAATCAACAGATGTGTCCATGATTGTTGTGTAATTACAGCAAAAGGATTCTCAAAGGCTCCCCTGCCCTTCCCACCACCGTGGGATGCCGACATGCAGTTGGCTCTGGTTTGCCTGGCATGTTTGCGATATCATCCGGCTGCACCAGAGGACAGTGCAAGAATGCTTCTTGCTTCATTGTCGTCATGCCCAGTCGCTGACTCTAGGGACAAGAGAGCGACAGCACTGCAAGCTCAACACGCAGGAATTGCATGGTCAAGCACACACCACAAGTCCATAATGCTTGAGGATGTCCATCTTGCACATGGGGCACGAGCGCTGCTCGAGTAGCCATGGGTCCACACACGGCTTGTGAAATGAATGGCGGCAGGGCAGCAAGCGGACCAGTTCTCCCGGCCGAAGGGGCTCGATGCAGACGGCACAGCACTCGGACTCTTGCTCGCCTGGCCGCAGCGTCTGCACTGGAATGCGGTCCAGCGCCTTCTGTGCAGCACTGCATAGCCGCCTCTGCAATTATCCACCAACTTGGAGTTAGTGAATGGCAGTGTCGCTAATCTACGGCAATGATGACCGACCAAAACCCTGCACATTAAAAAAGAAACGAGAGGTAAACATGCACAGCAGGACAGCCAGTGATTGCTAAATAAATTTTGTTGAAAGACACTAGACTTTTGTAGTCATTGTCAAGAATTAACAGCATAACTGTGTATAGCCACGACAAGTTTGCTTAAGGCTATTACAGAATAAAGGTGACCTCCAGCTACTGCTGTTTTGTGTTAGCCAGCTCCATCTTATGCCTGCTAATTTCTTATTACACCATCTAACTTCACGGCTTGATGCACATGAAGGCGTAAAATCTGTGATCAGACTTGCTTATTGACACACAATATTTCTTTATCAGAAAACACAAAGGAAGAGACAATGACATACTCATCCTTTGCTTTTCTTACGAAGCACATCTGTGATGTTGAGTAATCTTGAGAATTATTTGCTAAGAAACTCATTTGTATCCCTAATTCATATCTTTATATGTGGACACTCCTTGAGATGCCTACTCTAAGCATCTCACATTTTGCCATACTACTACTACTGTATTCAGTTCATACTCACAGCAACTGTAATGAGAAAAATGCTATCTATATGTTCATGCATGACATAAAATGTGTAACTTACATGTAATCTTGATTATTATGCAGTTGAGAGGATGTTTTGTTGCATGTCTTGCAATGCTACCATGAGCAAATTTGCTCTGTTATGAAGATAAATCAATCGTTCTTGTGTCCTAAAACAAATTAAAGTCTGTGCTGGTGGTGAATAAGTTCAAAGGTCATGTTTCTAACTACAGGTGTGCTTGCATACAAATGCACCAAATGCAGCTTGTGCATGCCGAGTGTGCATCCAATATTTTGGGAGAGAAATTTCACTCCTGGTGAGAATGAAGAAATCGATCTCAGTATCCCCAAAACAATGTTTCAAGCACTGACTAAGCAAGGTTATCTTGGTATTCACTGTATTTCCTAGAGCACCAGTACTTACAGATGAGTAAACTGTGACTACCACAGATTCATTGAAAAAAATGTCTATGCAACATTACTTACTGCGCTGGCCACTGACTACAACATGCCGCAATTTAGCGCCGACATACTTTGTGGCTTTGCACAGTAAAGTGATCAACAGTGGCTGAATAAGACAATTAAATTCCCAGCCGGGAGCCGGTTCAACAAGAATACAAGTACCCTTGTGGAAATATTGGCTCTAGGTTGAAGATTCTCTTGTTAAGTTACAGCTGTTAGCTGTGAACCTTCCAGTGAACCTCTGTCTTGTTTGGATTTGTGTAGTAAAGTGTTACAGGTGGTTATTGGTCTCCATGAGCAGCTGGCTGTATACCTCAATGTCTGTTTAGAATAGAGCTGTTAATTAGAAGCATGCAGCTGTGTTCAATCGATCAGCACGAACACAGGCGCAGTTAGGAGGAGAGCACTGACCGCGAGCAGGTCCTTGGCATGGATGTACCGAAATCGCTGTACATAGTAGAAGACGAGCCAGGCGAGGGAGATGATCATGAGGATGATGAAGGAGACAGAGACGAAGAGCACTGAGGTACGGTTGATGCTTGGGTAGGGGAAGGGTCGGTGGCTGCCCACTGACATTTGCATCACCACACGTGTACCATTGTCCACCAGGCCTGCTATTTGCTGCCCCTTCTCCCGGCCAATCAGCACCGAGATCAGCTGGGACACTGCACAGGCAGCATTGTGTTCAGCAAGTCAGTCACCCTGTCATTCTGGAGGTTGCCTGAGCGAATAACCACAGCAACGCAAGGCACTGACATATGCGTCATGACGTTTCACACATATCTATTGCCTTGAGGAAGCAAAAGCTCAGCTTTACATGTTCGCTGCGTTTTGGTTTCGTAATCTTCAGCCTAGAAAGCAAATATGTAATTTTAACCATATGTGCCAACGCTGAAGTTGGTGCTGTGCTTAAATTATGCACTGCTTTTGTCCATTAAGGCTGGCGGACGCCACAATTCACAGGTGCTTTGTACAGCACAGCCATTGTGTGTCAAAATAGCCTGGAAAAGACGAAGCCCCACCAGTGCGTAAAACATGGCTACATCTTTCTGCAATGACGCAGCATTAAACTGATTGGGAACAAGTATTTCGTAATAATCGTTTCTCAAGGATCACCTGCGGCCTTTTTTTTGGCAAAAGAAAAAGCAAAGGCCCCTATACTGCAAACAACTGGAGTTTCGCAAGATGCATGGTTTAAATAAACCTGACAGTCAGTTAATGATTTGTCAAGACAGCCTATAAAGGTGCAGACTGCTTGCTATGATGTCATTGAGGCCATCATAATGGAGGACCACTTGCATTGCAAATGTTCTGCCTTAATCCAATTTGCTTATTCGCAGCTCATGTGCATAAGTGCCACGGGAGCTGTGAAACGGGATCCAATATGGGATCTGTGACGTCACTTACCATCCGCACATAGTCGAATGAGATCTTTATAAGGTTCTCATGTTGGCTATGCAAGGGGCCTAACAATGTGTACACACTGGTTAAGTGAGTGTGCAGCAGCTATGCCAAACGGTGCGGTCGCAGAAATGTGGCAATTGCTCCATGTTTTGTTAGCCTCTTCAGCACCGGTAAATCTAGAGCTCCACCCCCAAAGCTGCCGTGGACCCACCCCTCATACTCAGCAACATAACATACACGATTCTGCCTGGTGCCCAAGCATTAATTCTTACACCTGCAGCCTTCAGTGTTTTGTAAGCACTCCAAAATGAAGTAAAATGGCAAAACTTCTGATACAAAGCAAGCAGTATTACCCTAAAGCCAAATATCATTAAAAATTAGAGTTACAAACAGGGTAATGTTCCTTCATGTTTTAACACCTTAATTCCTGCTCTAAAATTTGAATAAAAAATTACAGGACACAACAGCAACTTAAAGAGGCCCACATTTTATGACAAAAATTTGCAGAGCATGCCTACTTAATCATAAAATAAAAGAATGTTTCAAAGCTTTGGAACATGCCACTGCTGATGGAAACACAAGCCGTTGAGACTCCAGATATTACAGTAGCCAGCCAACAAATGGCTCTGAAATGTTACAAATGAAAACGACTAAAGGATCTAGCAAGAATTTGAGCTGCCTTGTTAATTTCGTGCACCCATCAGACATACTAGACCCCTAATAAACAAACTGATGAAAGGCACAGGCACTGTGCAGAGGTGACAGAGGTAGAAGAAGAATATATATATATATATATATATATATAGCGAGAGCTTCGACACTCAAGCAACTGAATTGATACATGGCTCTTGCTTTCCATGTTGTGGTTATGAGAATTGGGCTTGTATTTTTGGTTCATCACTTTTGGGAATTATTTCCCTTTTGTGCAATGTCATGCCCTGTGCAATGTCTCACTGGAGTAACGAGCATGCAGTCAATGGCTCAGCAAATCACTGTGCACTGAAAGTGATCAGTCAAGAATATGGTCTATGTTTATTGTCAGTAACATGACACAATGGATTCACTACTGTGCAATATGTTAAAAATGTCCGATTTTTCTGAGGAAGAACTAGAAAGAAAATATTAAGAAAGAGAGGCTCCTAAAATTTTCTTTTACAAATTTCCAAGAAAGTGTATATGCTACTTGGGCTACAATCTGAGCTGCATGTTATTATGACCTCGCACCACTAGAATAAACATGCCACAAAAAATTACTACAGGTTTAGAGATGGTTCCAGGATGTCTAGATATCACAACAACAGTGCATTGAACTGCTTTACCACAACCTGGATGCCAACAAGAACCAGGACCTCTGGCCAGTTTTTCAATCACGCCCTTGTAACGTGTTAACCTGCAATACATGTAAGATACGCAGGCTCTTTTTCAGACATCTAATGATAAGATGTGTGTCACCACTAGAAAAGCAAATGTGCATCCAAAAATAATAGCTGCAATGCACACTGATAGTTCTCTGTAGTGAAGACAATATATATTCCATGTACCTTTGGGACACACTAAATGAAGTCTACACCTTGAACAGCAAACGTTCATATTTACATGCTCACGATCCTGTATGTGAACATTTTCGGCACTGAGAGTACTGCTTGTTTATGCAGACATGTCCATTAACCATCTGCAAAGCAAAACAAGTAAAGAGGATACTATATCCAAAGGCATTACATTCTCATGATACATTATAACAAATACCTGCGCCACACATTTTAATGCTATTAAGAGTCTATAGGACCTTAAGGAAGGGAACAGAGGGACCTGATTGTTATTCATTGTATCATAAGGAGCCAACAAACAAAGATACCGAAGACAACATAGGGGAAATTACTTGTACTTGCTAACTGAATTAAAGAAAGGATAAATAACAAATAAATGGAAATGAAAGTGGATGAAGAAACAACTAGCCACAGGTCGGATAGGAACCCACATATGTCTTCGCATTGCATGTGTACCACGCCGCGGTAGCTCAAATGGCAAGAGCACTGCACACATAATGCGAAGATGTGGGTTCGTACCCCACCTGCAGCCAGTTGCTTTTTCATCCACTTTCATTTCCATTTATTTATTATTTATTTATTTAATTCAATTAGGAAGCACAAGTAATTTCCCCTATGTTGTCCCTGGTCTCTTTGTTTGTCGGCTTCTTATAGGACCTTGAGTTTCTTAGTATTGTTTTATCTAGAGTAGCTACAAACATGCACATTGAATTACCTTAATTGTTGCAATTGCAATACCTGCAGTGAGTGTAGGAAGTTTGTTTCCCAATCGTAATATCACCAAAAGTAATTATTTGGCAGGCAAAAGTTCAGGAAGTGCTGCTAAAAACATTAACTGGCATATTTCATGAAGAAATATATCAAATTACTTCAGAAATGTATTTATTATGTGCAGCTGTAACTGTTAACAGGACAGACAACCATACAGCACATGAATCGAGGTAACCCACCTGATGGAATGATTTCCTATCGCAGTGGCCAAAATTAGCCATGTTTTTGTCATTAAACATGGATTCATATTTTTAATCAATCACTGAAAGTCGCGAAAAATCACCTTTGGCGCCTCACGAAGCAAAAACATGAAGCTGCATAAAAGGTCCACCCGGTGACCTTCTACTAGTGTACACGGTTACTGGTATGTTTATTAGTATTGGAATGCAGTATGCTTTTTATTATTATAAGTTTTTCCTGACTTACAATATGCAGATAAGCCTTCGTTTGTAGCGAGCAGGAAAGTGGTGCTGCTTTTGCCTTCGTTTCTGATGAGATGGCTTGGCTCGTCTATCGACAGAGCAATGATGACGGGGGCCAGCCACCCATGATGTAGGGGTGTACTTGGGGAAAATTGTGGTATAAATATGAGAAATGTCTGTACAACAACGCGAACTTATTGCACCAGCTTCTTTATTTTCAAAAGTGATTGAGAAAGGTCAAAATGTAGGTGGCTAAGCACAGCTACACTCACTCCCGTGAAAGCACAATGATGGGCAGCTTTCACAATTTGTGAGGCGGGCTATCGACATTGGTCTCGCTTTTCAGCATTGCTGGATGTCGGACTCTTACTTTTTAGAGGCTGCTCAGATCGAAAGTTCTGCTTACTAAATATCCATGCACTTTTGCAAGTAACCACTGCAGATGTAAACACTACCGAGGGTGAGCTCCGCGTTGCGCCATAAAAAACTAGGACCTTACATATCAGTTGTCAGTCCCTTCAACTTGGGAGCGAGAGTATGCATTTGATAGCAGAATGCACCACACTGCAAGTGGCATTAACTTTTAATGCCATAAAGCATGTCTGCGTAGCACTGCATGAACAGCAAAACTTTTAAGGTATAAAACAGTTAATGTTACTTTATGAGTCCATGTGGCATGGGCATTAATGTGATTAGCCTACTCTGGGTTCTATTATGAATTTGTATACCAGTGTAAAACAATGCACTTTGTTATATGGTAAAGCTGCCTTTTCCAGTGACTTAATACCTGTGCCACACGGGCGAGGTTAATGCCATTAAAAGTTTAAGACAAGTTTCTTAATGCCATTTTATTTTGATCACTGCTACATGCGCATACTTAATGACACTAAGCGTTGCGATAGCGATAGCAGCAGTGAAACGGCTAAGTTTGCTTGCCAATTTTAATACAATAAAAAACAGATATCTATATATAGGGAGCAGATGTTTAAGAAATGGCATGAGAAACATGAATTGGCATATTGTATGTAGTTTACTGCAGGAATGTCATTGTTGCACCCAGCCGTAAACTGTTTGAAGCCAAAGCTAGCTCGACGGCCAATCCATAGCATAGCCAAAGCATTGAAATTGGAAAAATAGCGCTCACAGCTTCAAAGCTCTCAAGCAGTGATCCTGAAGAATTTGACTGTGTGCTCCAGTTTGTTCTGGCATGCATTGTCGAGAAATTCGAAGGCTTCAGTAGGAGGCCAACAAGGCAAGGAGCCACCGCCGTTCAATCGAACAGCTTCTCCTGGCTAACGCGCTCACGATTAGTGCTCTAGCCGTAATTAGCGGCAAGATTGCCTGCTGATCTCTACGAAAATAAATTGAGCTCCTTTTAAAAAGAGTGAAGAATATATTAGTTGCTTTTATCTACAAGTTTGCTTAAAATCAGGAGAATATGGTTACTACGGCCACGGTGGGGACACTGTAAACGAGAGTACGCATTCGACAGCCAAGCGAGTTGTAATAATTGTGAGAACACACTACGCCAGGACGAAAGAGCAATTGTTTAAAGAAAGTGAAGAATATATTAACTGTTATTCACTAAGAATCCATTTAGTCTCGTCAGTATGTGGAGACATTGGGAACGAGAGTATGCATTTGGTAGCCAAGTGAGTTAAGAGAATGCACTACGTCGCGAATGGCATTAACCTTTAATACCATTAAGCATGTCCGTGTGGCACCCCACGAATGACATTAAAGTTTAAGGCACTAGCCAGTTAATGTCATTTTCTGTGCCCTGCTTCCTTGGGCAAAGTAATGCATAAATAGTGCGACTCTTTACTGAACACAGCTAAAAGATGTCTGCCGAGTACTCATTTTATGTGGTTCTATATAGCTAAAACATAAGACTTCTGAAAGTAAAAATAATTCTGCAATGCACTATGTGGTGTATTGTATCTGCAGAACTTCATAAAAGAGACATGTAAGCTTGATCATATCCAATATTCAATTCCAGGAAATTCATAACTCTTGACCACGCCAACACGAGGCGACTGTCCTGTGTAAGATGTCTCCATGTAGTAAAGAGAGCTTAAAAGTTAGGTAGCAAATAGCTGCAAAAGTTTATCAAAGGTTTAAGCTGTGCTCACTGAAGTTGCTGTTAACATGAACATGTTGGAAATAGCACAACCGCGTCTGACCACATTAAATTGTCCCCATGCTCTGCTATAAACTTGCCAAAATATCGATCATGACAGAATAGTTAAAATGTGCCAGATAACCGTAACATCACGCGTACACTAGTCAGGTTCGTTCAGACGACAGTACGGCTTTAATATGCCACACTGAGTACGTAAAATGAAAATCGCGGATAGCAGCTGGACAGCGCGGCGACAGCTCGAGGTAGGTATTTCCGCTGGCCGTTTCCGGAGGGTGTTTACGCTCATCCCTGCCCATCTCGTTTACTGCCTGAATCTTGAGGGCGAGTGAAACAGGTGAAAATGGGAATTAAGCCAACCTACTACAGTAGGAGGAAACCTTTCATTTCCTTGTACTACATCAAGTATCACTACCTTCGAACCTTCCGTCGGCGCATGCCTTTTCCTGCTCACACTATTCTCTGTCCCGGGACTGTATTCGTGCCAAACCAAACAAACATTGCTGCCGCAATGAAAGCGAGCAGTGCTAGACAGGAAAGCCGATTCTCGGGCGCTACCGCTTGCGCGCGAGTGGCGTGCAGAACGTCTTTCGTTGGAAGATCGAGCGTCCGCAACCAAGGCCTCGGGTGGGCCGACGCGCAGAGAAGCGATCGATGGCGGCTCCCACCTTTGTGGCGCATCTTGAGCAGTCGGCCGCTGACGCCTGGCCCAGGTCCCGCCGCACCGCTGTAAAGCACGGCTCCGGACGCGTTGGTGTTGGCTGCGTGGCGCATCTTGACCGACTCGACGCAGTTGCCGTGCTGTATGAGCGCGATCCAGGGCTCCTGCGGGATGGAGGCTGCGTCCAGCGGCGAGCAGGCGTCGTGCGCCGTGAAGTTTCCACTCGTCACGTGCACCACTACCCCGCTCACGGAGCCCAGCTTGCCCGCGCTGTAGTAGCGGCCCAGTTCCTCGCGCTCAGAGACGAGCTGACCCGTGGCCGGGTGCACGTACGTCAGGTTGATCACAGCCGTATAGTACTCGTCCACATCTTGCGTCAAATCCGCACGAACCCAGGGAAGTAGTAGAACAGTCACTAGAACTCCGCACGGCCGACCGCCCATGCTCGGACGACGACGCGGATGGCGGTGGCCGCGAGCGACGCCGCCTGACGACGACAACCGGGCGTTCTGCTGTGCAGCTTGTTTATTTGCTGCTCGGAGCGTTGGGCAAGATGCCCTGGCAAGGAATACGCACGACTCGCGAAGGTACTAGCGGCGCGCTAAAC
The DNA here is from genome assembly GCF_038994185.2 of Dermacentor albipictus. Taxonomy (NCBI): domain Eukaryota; kingdom Metazoa; phylum Arthropoda; class Arachnida; order Ixodida; family Ixodidae; genus Dermacentor; species Dermacentor albipictus. Next base: position 36,592,541 of record NC_091823.1, read on the forward strand.
TGATTTCGTGTTTACGTCGAGATTCATGCGTAGGTTCTTAAAGAGTTCTGGCCGCTCGGTCCACCACCGCGATGCACGCGTACTGCGACTTTGCTTTGGTTCGACGGCTCGAGAAGAACGCTGCAGTGTCATAGCTTTCATCGTAGCGAACTTGAGTCCAGCTCGCCAGCTTCGATCATGCAGTACTTACACGTCAAAAATCTCGCGTCGTGTAGCATTATTCAGTACTGCGGCTGCCGTATACGCCCGGAGATTGCTGCAGTGCGGCACGGACACACCTTCATTCCGTGTCACATTGTTCACGTAAGGCACCAGTTCTACATATGGCCTGAAGTCACTTCCAGCAGGCAAATTAGCCGCGTAGCTTTTCAAGAACTTAACAGGGACGGCACACAATACAGCAGACGACGTACGCAACTCAACCCGACAACGTAAACCACCCGACTGGCGGTCATTTCAACGCTAGTTGCGCTAGTGGCGCAAGTGACGAATACAGAAACGCTACTTTTTCCCGTTCGAAGGCGCCAGCATCGTTAAAGTTAACTACAAATGTACACATACAAAACAGTGCTCACTGGCTTTCACTTTTGTATTTCCTTACTGTGTTCATAGCATATAATTCAAACTAACAAATAGCATGCACGTCCAGAGTTCGCGCAGCCTATTCTCGAGTTCCCAGCGTTTTTAGCAGCACGCGCTCTCAAGAGAAAGCTTTCAAGGAGCAACAACCTGCAATCACTCCAAAATAACGTATATCCAGCCACTTGCAGCGAGCACAAAGCCAACAATTTTTATATTTGTACACACTGCGTGATGTGGTTCCACGTGAATGACAAGATAACTGCGAACTGCTCGAAGCTGCATACTTCAGCTTCGCGATCAAGCAGATGCATACCGTGCATAAATCGGGCCTGTCCACAGCTCGCACGCTCCGTTGCTCCATGCCAGGACGTCTACCCCGCATACTACGTTGCCGAGTCGGGCCAGATATTCTAGATTCACAGGCGCTTAGCCAGGACTTTTTTTTTTTCTCTACCGGAAACGGGGGGGGGGGGGGGAATCTGTAGCCTGTAGCCCGCTCCCCGACTAGGGCACTGCTCGGGAACGTGCAAAAGCTCTGAGCGGCGAAGTACATTCCTTTTCATTCCTCCACATCCACAAAAGCTGGCGGCTTGTAGGTCTAACAGGCCAGAGGCCGTTTCGGCCGCGAGTGCTAGGCTAGAGGGGCAAGAAGTTTCTTGGAGAAGCTGTGTGTACAGAATAGCTGCCAGGTCATGCAACACTTGTGATGGATGCCAAGCACAGCTGAATTGTTATGGGAGAGGGGCTGATGGGTTATACGTTTAGGAACTTCACGAGCAAAAGTTCGTACATTTTGCAGGTGGGATCTAGCGAAGAGGTTTGGCAATCACTTTTGATGGTAACAAGTGGAAGTGTGCCGATTCAATAAAGAGGTGTGTTAGGGCGAAAGTGAATCAATTTATTGGCAGTAATAATAATAAATGTCAAAATCTGAACTCTGGTTTTAGAGCTGTCTCCAGTTTCTGTATGCTAAGGTTGAAAAGCAGCAGCAGCAGCCTTTCAGTTTCACCTCAGCAGATATGTAGTCCCTAATAGACAATCAAGAGCTGCATTAGTGCACGGAATATTGGGATAGGTGCACAATAGACAGCATCCAAAAGTAGGCACCAGTTAAGAAAGTTATTCCATTCCTGCTTCATTCTGTGTCCCTGGAAAGCAAATGATTCCAAAATCTTAAAAACATTGGGATGCCAACTTTGCAACCCTGGTTCTATGTCCTGCTAAAACTAAAATAGAAAAAGCAATTTTCTTTATAATTTCATTAAATATATTAGTGTATTTTGTTCATCATTTTGCACACGTACAAACCATAAACCTATCAGCAGCTGTACCAATGTATTTCCATTGACACACAATGCAACTGTTTTATTTTAAAACGCCTTAAATTTTGTGCTTCGAAAATATTGCAGAGGTGACCAATAAGCTCCCCAGCAAATATGACACACCTCAGATCAGAAAACCTGCAAATTTAGTGGCAGTGAGCTTGTACAATGTCTGTGTTTTCTGTAATACTTGAGCAGCAAAACTATAAAACGGCAGTAGAGTTTACAATAGTGGGCTTGGACAAATGGCATTACATATCATGCAACCCATAAAAATGTGCTAATGCAGACAGCCAGAGATTATTCAAGCAGAACAGAAAGCTGTGCAAATTGGTAGGGAATATGGTCAGAAATGATGGCGTCCAGAACAATGGCGCAAGAACAAAGAAGGGCAATATTAACACTTGTTGTCCCTATCGTTCTGTTTAGTTTTGTACTAGTCTCTCGATACCATGAGTAGTTCAAGCAGGCTGGCTTCTTGCCTTTATTAACAATTACCTTACACATTCATTGCAAGTCGCATGTGTTAATATGGGTGAAATTCACACTGGCGAGTGACAGAGCTTGTATGACCAATGTTCACACTGACTAGCATGGCCTGCCTGTCACTACACCGAAATGTCTCGCAATTAGTGCCGTTCATGTCTGCTCGCATTGCCATCACCATGTAAAATAAGTGTCAGTATAAACAGATGTATGGTTCTTGTGCCACTGATTGGTTCAGCTGCTTTGTGACTCGAGTCATGCAAGTGACTCAAAACAATTGCTTAATGTGTAGGAAATAAGCCAAAAGAGGCAGCTTCATCTTGGAAACTCCTGCATAAATGCATGGGTATTTGGAACGGATCATAATGCTCACACTTCACTGAAGTGATGTTTAATTTTGTGTGGCAAGGCTTGTTGCAAGAGGGGGAAGAAGTTAACTATGTGATTGATTTGCTTCCAACAGATGTGCATTGACTGTTAGAGCAGATCTTTTAAGTAGGCCATCATTTTTTTTTACAAGAGTTGTCAGAAAATTGGAATAATAATAATGATAATAATAATAAAAGATATTTCAATAACATATTTTTGAACACGGTAAGAAAAAATTTGTGATCCATAAACAATGCTGCCATGAACATGAGCCAAATATTATTCCACTGTGTGCAGAGAGCTCACAAACTCATAAAATCACATTAAATATGTGACCAGTCTGGTGCATAAATATTGCTTGTGACTACATGTTGCATAGATTGAAATAAAAACAACTGTTGGCATCACATTACAGTTTATAGTATTAAGTAGCTGCTTAACGAAAGCTTTGCTTCACACAAGATTCCAACATGTGCACTGGATCTACATAATTTTTATGTCCCTCTGATCTCTTGGCAAACAGTCTTTTATCACCTGCCATAGTGGCTGTGGTGTTGCACTGCTGAGCCTGAGGTATCCGTCTAATATGCGATGGGTGCATGTTAAAGAATCCCAGATGGTCAAAATGAATCCGGAGTCCTCCACTACGACGTGCCCCATAATCATATCTTGGTGTGGGCACATAAAACCTCAGAATTACTTTTTTCAGCCTTTTGTCACTCTTTGCCAACCATGAAGGAATACTGCAAGTGAACCGCGGTAAGAAAAGCAAGAAATAGGTGAGGCATTACAATTGGAGCTGCTCCAGCTAAGAGGAAATCTGCAGAGGGGGATGGGGAAAGTTAGCATTGCACTTTTTATGCCCGTTTAAAATATTTCTGCAGAAATATACTGTAAAACCCTATTATTTCGGGCCCCAATTGTGACAAGGTCTTATTACACTCACGGCCACTAAACTTCACAATTTCAGGCTTTTGATGTATGGCTCAATTGGGATGTGAAAACTACCTTCATATTTTTGATGTACGAGCATTAGGAGTGCCAAAGTGGAAAAAGTGTATGGGGTGTGAAGCTGGTCATGTAGTTGAGAGGGGATGGGAGAGCATAGAAGAGCTTGTATGTATGCGCGCACACACACACACACATACACGCACACTGCAACTAGCAGTTCCTCAAAGAGGCAGGACATGTGTGAAGTAAGTTTCTGAACAATACTTTGCAATGTGGTGATCACAGTTTAAAGGGCCCCTCACCAGGTCTGGCCATTTTGAGCTGACAAGCGCAGAGCATACAATGCACAATAACGATAGTGTCTGCGAAGTATTACATTGCTACGTGCCGTAGAAAGATCTCAAATTTCAAACAGAATGCTGTTTTCCCTTCTCACGGCCGCTGCACTCAAAGCCAGATGATGATGCACACATGCTAGTGCACCTGCGTACTGTGATGTCGCTCGTGGCGACACGAGACTTCCGAGAATTATTCAAGGCAACATCTGCTATTTGTGTAATATGTTGCTTGAATAGACGAATTACAGCTTAGAGAAATAATAAAACATACAAACTGAATGTCTGCGTGTGTTTGTTTTACTCTGTATAGCAGCAAGAGAGATGTACTTCCATTTCGTCAGCTAGTTCCGATGTCGCGCAGTTTTGTGTGCAGACACCGAAACTATGTCATTTTTTACCATGTTCCAGCGCGGGATCATGCTCTGTGATCCGCTTGCATCTGCCTCAGCATTCGTGTAGCAATGACTTATACTGCTAGGTGTCCTCGTGCACAGTGCGCAAAATTGTGCGCTGCGCGAAACGAGACAATCACAACAGCTTGCGAGCGATGCTGTCAGCGGAAGTGCGCCATGCCGCAAAAAAGTGAGGGGAAAGAAGAGGGATGCGTCACGCGATCCTCGAGGTAGAGTGTGTCTCGTTTGGCAGTGAAGCTCACCTCCTGAAATCACAGGTTTGCGGCACTGAAATATTTCTATCTCGGCTATTAATGAGCCGATTTGAAAAATTTTTGTGGCAGAACACTGCTAACTTCCAGCGTATAACCATAGTTTGCTGTGTGGCCTGGTGAGGGGCCCAGGATGCAGGACCTCAAAGACGTGCGACTCAATGCCCCCCCCCAACATATTTTTGATGCATTTACTGCTAAATTGCCACCGACGTGTGTGTATATATATATATATATATATATGGGTCATTCCATCTCAAGTGTACTCGGTGTTTTATCGACCATCTGCGATTCTGCTGAAAAAAATCAGACTGGTTTACCTCAAAGTGCGAAGTAATTATTCAAGCGATTTTTCTTGAAAAAAAAATTTCTAATGCCCTGAGGACGCTTTGAAGGTTGCGCACACAAGTGAAACTATGCCAGGTAGAAAAATTTCTACAAAGTTATTGCTTTGACCTGTTACTGCGAATATTTTTTTAAATAGTCGCCAGACGGTGCTCTTTCGTGACTATTGTCGTTTATTACTTTTTGTTTTAATTTACATAATTTTTAGCCGTAAGGAAAAGTCGACAATTGCCCCCTTTTTAACATTTTTTATAAAAGAAAGTGACGTTTCCATGAGGAATATATTCACAATAGGGGCTTGGTATGTGTGTATACTAGATGATAAAAATATTCGTATAAGAAATAAAGCCTAAACTTTTGCTTAATGTCATGGTAAATATGAAAAAAATTACGTTCCGACTCAATTTGTGGCTTCATTTTCACAATGTAGCGTTCCAAGTAAAAATATGGCATAGTCGGCATTGCATAGTATGCTTTGCTGTCTATCTATGTACAAAGATTCAAAAGATTAAATTTTGTTTTAAGCGAGAAAAAAATTTTTGAACTGCACAATCACAAGGTTGCGTGGAGCATCTCTTTGCTTTGCCTTCACTGCATAGCACGTCGGTCGGTGTTTCACTCTCGCTCATATTACGTGCTTCTTCTTTTTCTTCTTGAAGACAAGGTCTTTTTTGGCGACTTCAGGTTGATTTGCGGTTCGTGGGGACTGAGTTTCTGGCCATTGTCATCTTGTAAGATTAGATACTTGCAGGCCTTCTAGTGCACGTAGGACAAGAAATAGGCGTCTGAGTTAAGCTTGGAACGAAAAAGATGCATTTTTATATGCATCCGGCAACACAATGGCGTTAAAATCACCCCTTGTCCTGGAGAGGAAATACATGAACTAGAGACATCGTATAGTTTAAACGTGCCATGAATTATTACGCAAATCCATGTACCTGAATTCTCAGATGCTGAAGACGCACCAAAACTGTCGTCCAGTCTGTCGACTTGATACATTTTCTTCACACCTCGATCATCGGAAAGAAACTGTAAACATGAACGCCGGTTTGCTTCTGTGACAGCTGTAGCTTTGCCTGGGATAAAGAGGAGCAGTAACAGACGACACACCTATCGTCTGCTCGTAATGCACGCTCCTCCCGTCGTCTTGACGTCGCTTTCCCAGCCTCGGTGGGTGGCATCGCGGGACACGTTTACGATACGAATACGTGTTCCAACCACACATTTAAAGCCGCTTCGCAGACATTCTAGGTATCAAGCCGGCCAGTGGCCTTTTTCGTTGTTTTAGGTTTAGCAGAACGCCACAAATCGCCTGTTCGTTGAATAAAGCCACAGTTCTGGTTCCTGTTCTGGCGCGTTTTTAGTGACTGGTGGCATGTTGATCGAATTTATTGCGCCGTATTTTTTAAGAATTACGCGTTATAACTTCTCCGTATATAGTAGCACACTAACTTTCTGCATCTTTTTCGTTCCAAGCTTAACTCAGACGCCTATTTCTTGTCCTACGTGCACTAGAAGGCCTGCAAGTATCTAATCTTACAAGATGACAATGGCCAGAAACTCAGTCCCCACGAACCGCAAATCAACCTGAAGTCGCCAAAAAAGACCTTGTCTTCAAAAAGAAAAAGAAGAAGCACGTAATATGAGCGAAAGTGAAACACCGACCGACGTGCTATGCAGTGAAGGCGAAGCAAAGAGATGCTCCACGCAACCTTGTGATTGTGCAGTTCAAAAATTTTTTTCTCGCTTAAAACAAAATTTAATCTTTTGAATCTTTGTACATAGATAGACAGCAAAGCATACTATGCAATGCCGACTATGCCATATTTTTACTTGGAACGCTACATAGTGAAAATGAAGCCACAAATTGAGTCAGAACGTAATTTTTTTCATATTTACCATGACATTAAGCAAAAGTTTAGGCTTTATTTCTTATACGAAAATTTTTATCATCTAGTATACACACATACCAAGTCCCTATTGTGAATATATTCCTCATGGAAACGTTACTTTCTTTTATAAAAAATGTTAAAAAAGGGGCAATTGTCGACTTTTCCTTACAGCTAAAAATTATGTAAATTAAAACAAAAAGTAATAAACGACAATAGTCACGAAAGAGCACCGTCTGGCGACTATTTAAAAAAATATTCGCAGTAACAGGTCAAAGCAATAACTTTGTAGAAATTTTTCTACCTGGCATAGTTTCACTTGTGTGCGCAACCTTCAAAGCGTCCTCAGGGCATTAGAAAATTTTTTTTCAAGAAAAATCGCTTGAATAATTACTTCGCACTTTGAGGTAAACCAGTATGATTTTTTTCAGCAGAATCGCAGATGGTCGATAAAACACCGAGTACACTTGAGATGGAATGACCCATATATATATATATATATATATATATATATATATATATATATATATATATATATATATATATATATATATAGTTTCTGCCGTTTTGAAGCAACCTTCTACATGGCACTTCACTCACATGTGTTTTTAATGTGTGGCTTCTTCTGCGTCACTTAGCGTCCAAGGGATGAATTGGCTTGTCTGTGCAAAATCAATTGACGTGCCTGCGTGTACAGTCGTTTTTTCTGAGCTACCAATGTTTAGTGGCTGTATTTTTCTACATCTTCTAAACAGCGTGCTTTGTTTACAGGACATCATGTTTTAGTGGGTGCAGCCAGCAGGACTAGTAGACAAAATACATTTTTGGTTTTCAGCATGGTTCTGACAGTTCTTCTCCAAACTTGTCTCGGTGCTCTCACAGGTGGTTGCTAGGCAACATGAGGCGGCGCATAGCTGGGCTGAGTTCTCTGATACATATTAATACTAAACTAATACTGATACTAAAGCTTAAACAGCTCCGCTGTTAAAAATGTTGTGTGCCCTTAAATTTTCCCACATATTCCCATAGTGATATTTACCAAAATTAAGCACGTGCAAAAATAAAGCATTTCACAATATTAACTGAAAAGCATTTGCACTCATTTCACTTTGTTAAAGCATAAGTTTTGCAGGGCCCCTTAAAGAACACTCACTAATGTCTGTGGGATATAGACGCGAAGATGCACTATGCCAGGTTGCTCATCAACAGTGGCACTACTCCAGTGGACACTTTGTATACACATTCTACTTATCCCAGTGGCTAAGTGAGCACAAAGCTGTGTGTCAGATTAGCAATTGCAGCAAAAGCATTCCAATGGGAGCGGAATGCAAATATGCTTGTGTACTTAATTCTACATGCCCCTTGAAGAACCTTGGGTTGTTGAAATTAAACCGGAGCTCACTACTTTGGTCCATTAACCCTTTCTCTAGTGATGATGAGCATAGTTGTAACAGAAATTCGTATCAATATAATCTATTACAAGCAAACATGACAAAATATACTCGTAATGTGAACCGATGACAAGTACAGTACAACCTCGTTCATATGTTTTGAAAAAAAAAAAAGAAAAAGAAAGAAAGAAAGCGTGAAGAAAGGACTAACCGGGAAAACGTAACATCCGAAGTAAATAAAAAAATTCATAGACTCAACTATTGTTGACATCTACGTAATGCGAAGCGTCGTGTGGATCATTGCGGCACGAGATGCTGACATGCGTCTAGCTGGTGATGCTCTGGCGGCTGGAGACGTGTTTTGTTGTTTTCCTATTGCGTGGTTTTTTTTAAAGAGGGCGATGGGAAACAGAAACGAAATCGAGCTGGTGGGCGACGCTGAATGGTGCCAAAGCAAAACCTGATGCCCACATCACGCCACCTGCAGCAGAGAGCAGCGGCACCTTTGGTTTATCGCCCACTAAAAGCGTGCAGTACGCTACCAATGACACTGTGCACCACGTGTTGTCAAAACAAATAGGTGATGTTTATCGGAATAAGTTTGGCGGCGATAGCTATGAATGTGGTGTGCGACGACTCAGGCGGAGATTTGCTGGTACCAGAATAAGAAGCTGTGTGCGCCGCAATTTTAACATGAAATGGGCGGCTATATGCTGTTCTCGATCGCGTGCGCCCCGCGTCTTTTTCTGTTCAGATGGGATCTAACGGCCGAAAAACGTATACGATTGCAGTCTGCAGCAGGCAATGGCGGCGTGTTTTGCTTATCGCCCGTTAAAAGTGTGCGCAACCCTTCCGACCGCACCACTCGCCATGAAACAGATAGGTGAAGATGCTTATCGCAATAGGATTTGCAATGATAACTGTGAATGCTGTGTGTGACGACCCCGGAGATTAGCTGGTACCCAAATGAGAAATTTAATGCGTGCCGGCATTTTCCCGTGAGACAGGCGAGCAGTATTGCAGTAAAGCTGCCGCGGCAGGCAGCTTTACACTGCTCTCTATACCGTGCGCATCGCGCATTTTTTTGTTTACATGGGATCTAGTGGCCAGAAAACGTATCACACGATCACAGTTTAGCGACGTACTGAACATTGGTGCCAAAAAATCGTTTTCCGGGAACATATGAAACGGTAAAAGTTGAGAGTAACTCTATTGGCCACTTTTTGTGTTCTCGATTGCGAACGTTGGCACCAGGAAAATGTACGTAACGGGAACGTATCAACGAGCTCCTACTGTATATCTGTAACATTGCTTCTACATGCTGTTTTCGATGCTATATGGTGACACTTATCAATGTTGGTATCATTCGGTACCGTCTTACCCTTTTTTATGGGTAGCTCGAATGCCTGCATTGAAAACATGCCTGCCCGCACGCTGCATTCATATGAAATTTGGTACAATTTCTGTCACTTCCTCTACAACAAAAAGGCTTAAACATAATAATTTGATCTGGTTTGTACACACAAACTTGGGTTGCATCCAAGTGAATCAACATCTAATAATAGCTGTAGCTGTAAGAGAGCAAAGCAACCTGGGTACAGGTGTGTTTCCATTAGTTCACACCACACTGAAAGAGCGGCAGTGGTTCTGGTGAAGAAGCCTTCCCAGTGGCCAACAGCTGACGATGTTCCTGCCAAAAAAAGCCTTTATTTTACACTGCATTGAACTTTTACCTCAGCTGCTCATTGCTTGAGACGTGTACTCCTTGTTCCCTGCGCAAAAGACGGTAAAACAGAATGAGGACACATAAGTTTGTGAGCAAAGTTGTAACACTTCTCTCACTCCTAAAGTGAAATTTTGTTTACTTTAACAAATGTCCTAGTCTTGATTCTGTGGTTGAAATTCTACACATGAAGATCAAGCTGAGATACTGACACCTGGAAAGCTTAACCGGGTGTAAATAGCAAATATCTAAGAAGAAAGTGTGATGTAGTGCCAAGAAGTGCACACTTATACAAAGTCCATTGTAGGCAGCTGTTGTAATAGTATAAGCAAATTATTATGTGTTGTTTACAAATTTCATTACTGTGAGAGATATGATGCAAGTCCCTCTACAACATGATGACAATCCTTTCCCCTTATGTATGCACCGAAAGATGAGTTTTTGAAGGACCCAGCAGTCAATGAACAGAGAGAGAGAAAGAGAGCAAGGAACACTGTGACACTGGTGGTGTAAGAAATTCTGCTTCATTACTCCTTCATATCAGATGAGCAACATTATTGGTGATGTGTAACAAAACTGAAAAATATTGTAGGCCATAAAAAAGCAGAAGATTGAGAGCACTGTTTGAGAAACTGGGTGACAACACTACTTAACTACAGTCACGAAGCTCAATCAGTAATGTGGCCAGGTACTAATCACTGTAATGTGAACCTGTGTCGTGGATGTCGAGCAGAGATTAACAGGTTCTGCAGGTCTTTTCTGCCAGCATTCTTAACAGGCCTGCATTGATAGAAGGAGTTCCACTCAATGGTTAACGACACAACTATGCTTGGCGTACCATATTGTTATTCTCTGGGGGCTGCTGGCTGTTGTTGGGGCTGGTGTTCTCGTTGCCGTTGGCCACTGGTCCGGTGGTTCCCCGCCTGCGCCAAGAGAGGAGCCCCGCCCCAGTGGTGGTCCCCGTGCACACAAGCTCACGATGACACTCACGGCTCAGACCTCTGCGCCTCTTCCTCCGTTGCATTCCCCGCCTGCGCACTGTACAACAATTGTGCTCTGTTCAGGCCAGTGTGTTTTCCCTTTAATTAAATGCAGTAATGTTCACTTGTTCACTTACATTGGACAAGCTTTGCCTGCAACATGAACATGCAAGAAAGCATGAACTATATCCACTACCAATAGACGATACCCAAAGCCTGAAAGTACACTTCATAAACATAATCTGATCTAACCAAGATGGCAGATTAGAATCACAAATAAGGCGTTAGCGTGCGGACTGGTACCACCATTCCTGCTGTCCTTTGTTCCTCGTGCCATTCAAGCTCTCTAGATGCATTTCTTAGCTTCAGGAGTGTTAATTAGCTTGAGGTCAGCCATGGCAAGAGCCAGTTAGGTGTGTTGGAAAGCCTGCTTCCAAAATTTTTCATATAATCTACTGCATTTGCAAAGAGCAATGTGTGGCCAGCAACAAATTTGCAAGCAGCGACACCTGTTTCTGAAACAATGGCTCAGTACAGCATGAGTGCTGAGTATGTTTTCTTTTTTTGCGACACATCACCTTTTTTACTAATGAAACAAATGCAAGCGAGCTTTATCAGTTGGTTTTACTATAGTTGTGCAAGGAACACAGCATTCATGGTTTGGAAATGTGCTAGGCTTTGCTTATATTTGAATGCAACAGCTTGGTCCTGAATCAAAGCAAGAGCTCTTCGATAACAGCCTTAGCTGCCAAGGAACATGTGCTAAAGAAAGAGATGGTGTGAACAGAACTAGTGGGCTTTTCCAGGAATATGATGTCCGGGCCATGTCCACGCTAAATAATTATCGATTACTCTTAAATTATCAGTGCTATTTAAAGCAGAACTAGAGCGTGACATTCTCATTATCTAAGCTTTATGAAAACACTAACATTCAAGAAACGAGGCACAATGAAAAGTGGTTCACACCAACACTCTAACTTTATACCAGTGCTGTCTCTCCTAATAAACCTAATTCTGAAAATTTCGAAGTCTTCTGCAATGAAAACTCTCAAATTAGGCTGCATTGCCAGTAGGAATTCATGTATGTGTAGATATGAACATAAATGTGAACATTTATATATCTGTTAGTATGTATTTGTGCAGGAATGTGCATAATTGAGCTGGTTAACTTTTAATGCATGTGTATGTGCACAGTAGAACCTCGCTGATACGATACCATTTCGTGCGATTTCACGGTGCCAACGTTCACAATCTAAAATACAAAAACTGACCCGATACAGTTATGTCTTCATTTCACCGGTTGATATTGGTATCGGAAAACTCAACCTTTCAGCCCGAACGTCCATAAAATCGCGAAACTGCAATCATACAATACATTTTCCGGCTGCTAGATCTCGCGTAAACAACAAAAGGCGTGAGGCACGTGTGATCGAAAACAATAGCCTCCAGCTGCATCAGCTTCCTCACAGTACTCGCCAGCCTGTGCCACGTGGATACACCGGCACGCACTGAGTTTCCTATTCCAGTAGCAGTAAAATAACAATGCGCATCTCGTCTTGGGCAGTTAGGGCACCACCAGCTCAGAGCATGTCAATGACTCGTGCTGCAACTATTGGCGCAACGTGTTGCATTATGTAGACGTCAAATAGTTTAGTCTGCCAAATATTTTAGTGGCTTCAGATCCTACGTTTTCCCGGTTAGCACAACTTTTCTAGTGTTTTTTTTTCCTAAAGTGCATGAACAAGGTTTTACTATCTATAACAGGCACATATGTGAATATATATGCGTATTTATATTTGTATATTTATAAATATGTATGTTTGTATTATTGTATGTATGCATTTATTTAGGCTGTATGTATTTAAAAAAAAAACTGCTGCCATATCAAAGGGGTCGGGTCCACTGTCAAACTCGTGAAAGCTTTCTGTCCTGGCTCCTTCTCACAAGGAAATAAACTTGAACAGAATGAACTGCAACAGCTTTGTCCAAGGCCAGAGCATTTGCTGCACGAGCAGATTAAGATTGGAAACTCAAATGAGAAATAATGTGGCATCTGAAATTTTGGTTACCGTCAGCTGTACGCTGGTTCTATGGGGGATGTAGGGGTGTTGTCAAGTCTATAAAGTCCAGAAAATCAGTCGGAGACTAATGAGTTAAACAATATAAACAACAAGACGTAACAATAATTGCTTGCGCTTGCAAAGATTTTCTTTCTGGTACAAAACCACGTCTGTGGATGTCAATTTTCAGCAACAGTCGAGCCTGTGCAAAGTGTTGCACAGCTATCAGGAATCATTGCAAAGTACCTCAGTATAATGCACTTAAGTATTCAATGTTTCACGTTTCATATGACGATACGATAGCGTGTTTTTTTATAATTTGCCTGTTACTGCATTCAACACCAGCTGATAAACCAACTGAACAAATAGACAAGACTAAGATAAGCACTTTGTCCAGTTTACTTATTTCTCTGCTCTTTGTCTTGGTGCATTACTGCATTGCATGGAGGAAGGAAAAGAACCGAGGAGAGGCCTTATCCCCTCTGCATGCTAGGAGAAAAGTGTAGAGGAAGTCACATGGTATTTTCTTCTTTTTTTTGTTATAGTGGCCATGTTCCCGGGCCACAATAGCGGCTGTGTTATGGTTGTGTGCGCTCACACAATCACTCTGTGGGTTTAGTACCGTGGCAAAGGTGTAGTGTGCACAGGATTGCGTTAGTCTCTGTGTTTTGTTCCACTATGCTACCTGGACCGTGCTCCCCCAGTTGTGACCAGGTGGGACACGAAGTAAAAAGCGTGAAACGAGCGCGCACGCAACGACGTACACCACATAGCACGTCTCAGATGAAGGACGACGTGCGGATATATTTCTTGTCTTCAGTAGATTCATGCTAACGTGTCACATCACAGACTCAAACTGCTGTGCTTCAGATTACGCACGATAAACACCTTGCACGTCAGTGACAGCTGTGCAGTGTTGCTGCTTTTGACAGCGGGCGACGCAATTGTGTCACGTAAAACAGCCATGTGAGAAGTGGCTGCCGTGAGTGATAAAGGGACGAAGACCCTTTACTGCAGTAATCTTATCTGTGTGCACAAGGTGCGCAGGGAAGTGAAGGTTGGCGGATGCGGTACAAGAGTGAACAAGGCTCGACTGAAAAATGCACGCCTGTGCGCACATCAAATGGCTGATGGCACATACATAGTCTACGCTCGTTAGCATACAACAAACTTTCGGATATAACAGACCATATTTCAACCTTAGTTGGTCCACCTATTTTATAAATGCAATGAAGTTTGCTTTTAACGACCGCGCTACAACAGACTATCGGCTACGGCGGACAAAATTAGTGGCAATTTTTGTCGAAATCAGGCGTATAAAACGGACTTTTGTCGTGTCGAAATGAGCTGGCAACTGACTTGTGAGGTTCAGCCAATGATAGCGGCTCAATATCTTGTGCGCGAGGGAGGGAGGAAAGCGGGGCGGAAGCGCGCCGTCTTTCACACACGAGGCACGAGTGGGTCTCTACTCCGGTGGTTGCTTTAACGGCGCAGCTGCGTGGGCTGATCTGCGATGTGGACAAAGTGTGCCTGGTGCAGGTAGCTTTGTACAAGCTGAGCTTTCGACGTCTAGCTTGTGTTGAAACGAGAGACAGCATGAAGGTCAATTCACCCACTGCTTCACCTTTCGGGCGAAACTACGACTTTTGTTCATTTACTTTGGACGTTCGTCGCTCACTCTGTGCAATAAAGTTGTTAGATATCACGACGAAAGTTTCAGAAGTGAGGCGTCACGGGTATTACAAACTTCAGATAAAACGGACATATTTTGTTGGATTACCAGGGTCCGTTGTAATGAGAGTCGACTGCACTTAAGTAGGCCCAGTCAACGTGCTAGCCATGGGCGTACGTGCTTACTATTTGGCACCACAGAGCTTTGTTTCCGTGAAGCTTCATTTACCGTGAGAACAATATACCTCAGGCCGCAGTCAATGTATTTAAGCGCGTAACCATGTTCTTCTCTGTTGGAATGTTTGTTGGCATGCTGTGGTTCTTCACATCTCCGCTGTCAGCAGCCCGAAGCGTGTTCAATTAAGGGGGGTACGGCTTTTTGCAGTGAAAAAAATCGCGAAAAAAATTGATGTTTTGAAAATGACATTTTTGATATCTACAGCTAATATTCCGCTAATTCACCAAGTTTCGAATCTCAGGGAAGAGTATTTTGTCCGCAATATCAATTTATAACATCACTGTGAGCTGAATTCCGCGCAAGAACAGCCCTTTTTATGGCGGTGCGATTGCAGCCATCTTGGTCTCGTTGGAAAGAGGAGCCTATCTTCTTTAATTTCCCGCGAAAAGTGACTCCGTCGGTATGCCAGTGCCGTTGAAATCCGGGGAGGAAAAAAAGCCCGAACGCGTGATTCGATTCGCTGACTAGCGCACGTGACCAAATGCACGTGCTGTGGTTGGCTGCGCGAGGTTCCCATCATCTGCTCCACTACGCAGGCGACGCGACGGCACGTCTCATAGGTTTGTTGGCACATTCCGAATGATGTCTGATCCACCGGGGAAGTTCGCCACGAGGCACAAGTGCGGCAAAAAGAAGAAGCGATCAGCTTATAACTTTCAAAAGCACTCCATTTCTTCTGAAAGCATCGAGAGTAGCTCGCTGCCAACCGCAAATGATGCCGAAGCCGCGGACGATGCCGAAGTAGGCCTAGCCAGCTCACAAATGAGTGAAATCGTTACGGACAGCGGCCGCGTTCCGCGTGACATTGCAATGTTGCAGCGTGCAGATTTGTTGCAGAGGGAGATGAATGCTCACAAAAACTTCTAGTTCTTGCGTCAACGCCAGCAACAAAGCGGGTGTTGGATTTGCTCACTCGCGCCGACAGCGTTGCAGCCGCGCCAGTCGACGTCGAGGCAGGCTTCGCTATCCTCAGTAGGACTCCATGAACGCACTGACGTCGTTTGTCAAGTGCAAGGTGCGCGGCGGCAGCGTCGCAGGAGGCAAAAGCATACGGTAATCTGGGCTTGCCATAAAGATTGTTATCACGTGCGCCTGTTGCGGCGATATCGCGTCGGCGTGGAGCTCGACCCGCGTGAACAACAACCTTGCCACGCGCACGATGCAAGCCACCGGGAATCGGCGAAAGGCGCTAAATGATGTTTTTGCCGCATTTGGGTGGCCGTGGTCAGAGTGACTACATTCCTGGTGGCTTTTAGCCACTTTCACTGCAAAATAATGCAGAATTATTGCTGTACTTTTGATTAAAAGTGAATGTATTCCTCTTTTCTCATTTTCTCAAAACACTGACTTTTGACTTGTTGCTGATTTGCCGCGGCGACATCTCTGTTTTCAAAGCAGACCATAATTTTTGTTGTGGCTTGTAGCTGAGTGTGCAAAGTACACAGTGGCAGGGTCAAATATTGGAATTTATGCTTTAAAATTTTTCAATTATGCTTTAGGTCAGACAGCACGGTAGCCATAATTCGAACAGTAAAGATTGAATTGCTATAAAATTACTAATATTTGATGTATCAAAATAGTATTCCTACCATTGTGTTCCTTATGTTTTCTAGTACCCAGGCATGTGCCAATATTAATTACGTAGCGCATTTTTTCCCCCTATTGTTTCTGCAAATTATGGACAATGAATCTCATTTATCTTCAGAACTAAATGGCACATTGGAAAAATAGTTACATATTGGAAATCAGCACAAAAGTCTTAACAAGAATGAAAAGTTTCATGAATATTGATGGAAAACATCATGAACATTATTTGAAAAACAGTGTCCCCCCTTAAGCAAAACGATTCTGATGAAGCCATGACCAGCATAAGTACTTGTTCCCATAAACTGCAGATGTGCTTGTCATAGGTCGTATCACGATGGAGTACGCTGCGGTTGCACCGTCGGTCAGACTGCTACGGCGTGTAACTACGCTGGAGGCGAGAAATGTGAACAAGAGAGGAGAATCTAGCCCAACACAATGACTGACTAACGCCAGCTTCCAGCGTCACTAAGCTTCACAAAGAGTGACCTCAGGGCCCCTCCTTAGATTTTCCTTCCTCCATGGTGCAGTGGATCTACCATCAC
The DNA here is from genome assembly GCF_038994185.2 of Dermacentor albipictus. Classification (NCBI taxonomy): domain Eukaryota; kingdom Metazoa; phylum Arthropoda; class Arachnida; order Ixodida; family Ixodidae; genus Dermacentor; species Dermacentor albipictus. The sequence continues at coordinate 36,609,679 of NC_091823.1, forward strand.
ACTTAAATGCGCATAGCAGACTGATTTACGAAGTTTATTATGTACAGCGAGGAGATGTACAGTCGCATGTCTAGTAATAAGTAAAGGGAGAGGCAGAAAGACACGAAATAGAAATAAAAGGAACAATTTTAATAAGGCAGCTGTGCACACTGTTTGGTTAAATAAGAAATGTCGCTTACCTGAGCTGGTCAGATGAGTTCTCAACTTCATCATCTGCTCCAGGCTCCAAGCGTGACCTGTGCCCACAGAAATAATATATTGCACTTTGGGTGCACCCTGGCCCAGTAGCACAACAATTGTAATTTTACTCCAGGTGGTACCCTTACAAATCAGTTCCAGGGTGTCTACCAAGTTGACATTTCCAAATTCCCTGAGCTTTCCAGGTTTTCCCTGAGCACCTTTGCGAAATTCCCTGAATGAGCCAGAACTTTGTGTTATGTCAAGACAGGCTGACACTATGCTGCGCAATGCTGTCACTCTCTAGTAGGCATGTTGAAACAAAAAAAATGACTTAATCCAGTTTGAATAGTAAGAAGTAATATCTATGTTATTTAAAAAGAAAACAGAAAGAAGGTATTAGTAAAATGCAGTGAAAAAAATGGCAAAACCCATTCCAATTGAGTCGAACATATTCAAATACGAATGAAAAGGAGATGCATACAGAAGTAAATATTTTTGAATATGAGCTATTTCTATCAACTGATAGCAAGCTCATCGGTCTGAGGACTGAACTTTGTCACAACTAATACCCGTGTCACACGGGCGTTTGGAAGGCCTTCCAACCGATAGTCAGTTGATTCAAAGGTCAAGTTCGAGCTGCCACACGGGCCGTTTCGAAGGCCGCCGAGTCAATAGTCTATTGAGTCAACGGAGCACCTTACAACTCTATCGAAATCTCGATGGCCTTTGAGCAACGGAAGCGGAAATAGCGCGTGCATGCCCTCTCGTTCTCAGTGTGTCGTACTCGCGGTTAGAAAAAACAAATCAAACCAAAATGCTCTAAAAATACTATATATGAGTGTTATTAATTATTCAATAAAGTATTTTGCCACTTGACATGTGCGAACACACACCAAAACGGCAGCCGCATCGAGCGGCGCAAACGTTGCCGCAGTTTCGCAACTCAACAACTTAAAAGCTAAACATATATGTATGGCGAAGTATAAACAACTTATTTTATTATATAAACAAACATAAAAGAAATTATAGTGCTTTTAAGAGGTTTTGATGTTGTTTAACTTTTCGTGACATGAAAACGAAAATAAAGATCCGCAGCGCCACACAATTTTGCAAGAAGCGCCTGAACCACTCAACGGCCTTTCAAAAGTGTCGTGTAGCAGCGCGACAACTCCTTTGAGTCGATAGAGTTGTGGTGTTTCGAAGGCCGTTGACTGGAAGGCCTTCCAAATGTGCCCGTGTGACACAGGTATAAGATTCTCTCTCAGCAGCTGGGAAGTCAACGTCAACTGTCCTGACATACTCTCAGCCCATACACAACACCTCAGTGTTGGCTTTCACTGCTTTAAAGAGTTTATTTTGGTTTGGTTGAGGGACACCTGCACCTCGGCGTCAGCCAACACTTTCTTTCTTGAGCTCAAGTTCCTTCAAAGAGGCGGCAGTACGCTTTTTTTCCCATTACATCCTCAGTGCGTCGGTCCTCTCTGTTCTCATCCTCCTTATGCCACGCGTTCACCCCATGGATCATTTGAAGCATCCTCTTTGTCAGTTGTACAGTGAATGTACGATTTTCCGGACTCCCTAGGAGCCACAAAAACATCCGAAAAATCGAGCAGTCCGAAAGAAATCAATGTCTTTAACTGCCCTTAAGGGCTAAAATTGCCACAGGCTCGTCCGAAAAAGCTCTTAAGGCCTGCCAGTACACTTATTAGGCATATCGATGTTCGTACTGTGACAGAAGACAGGGCTGCACGCGTGTATAATTAAGGAATACATACTGTGTCCTGTGACAATTGCCCCTTCCTATGCTTGTTATGCTTCACCGCGTAACACTGCTGTACTGAGGCGAAGCTAACTTTCAAAGACTGGCATTACGCAACGCGCAGTGCTTTGCGAGCTTCGAAGGTAATCGCGAGGATTACAAAGGCGTAGTCAGTGCCATTGCTGACAGCGGCAAATTCTTTCAATAAAAAAACACGGCAACATATGGCAAGAAGCTTAATAGCAAACGTAGAAGCAGCTAGGCCTAACGCTGACGTGGTGGTGGCTACGGCTGCCAGCGGATCTGCGTGCGAGAGTGCCAGTTCGAGGCGGCGGCGGCGGCGGTGGCCTTGATTAATGCCATTTCAGAACTGCAGTCAGGGCAATATGCATTGACTATATGGAGTACGTGGTGGTGCCGCGAAGCCGTGCGAATTATCGGGCATGTCCGAAAAATCGGCCGTCTGGAAAATCGGTCGTTAACTGTTCTGGAAATACCTCGTGCCGATGACACGGCGCCAATGACGATTCGTTGCGATTCCTCTGTTACTGGAGCCAGTGTTTACACGACTTTCGTTCCCTTTCAATAAAATTACAGCTAATTTTCCCTGATAGAAGCACAAATTCCCTGAGTTTTCCCTGAGTTTTCCAGACACTTGAAATTCCCTAAGAGTTCCCGGTTTTCCTGGTTGGTAGACACCCTGAGTTCCAACCACAGCCTTCTGTAGACCAAAAGCAAAAATAGGTGATGTCCAAATCTGTGCTCCATCGACAGCTCTCTTAGAGTTGGAAACACATCGTAGGCGCCATGTCTTGGACATCAGCTTATCTTACATAATATTGCAGTTGGCAAGTTAGCAGGGTAAAGGCCAAACTACACATACACTTTCCAGCGTGCGAAAGCTTGCACCCACGCGCCTTGCTTTTACTGCGCCTCGCGAGGAATGGCAGTTTGAAACTACAAGATGCGTGCCAGTGCATGCCCACTTAGCTCACCATTTTTGCATTGGTAGGCATAATTTTGTATCTTTGTTTGGAGATATTTGTCTGGAGACAACATCTGTGCTTGCACTGTGCTTCGACATGTACAATATGTCCCACACTATTTGTGCATGCATAGGCGCATGGGCACGAGCTTTCGCGCACTGGCAAGTGTCCGTGTAGTTTGGCCTTAACAATGCATGTTCCTCTACACTATTTGGTATTAAAGTGCCTATGCTTTGGGGCATTGAAGTGGCTCTTTGGCACCAAACTCAGATTAATGACAGTCAAGGCAGTGGAAGTAGGTACAAATGCAGCCTTATCAGGATAGCAGGATGTTGTCTCAGGCCACTTCACGCTTGCATGAGAGTACGCCCTTTGTATGAGAAAGCGTCATCTAGGGCCTAGTTAAGTCTTTAGAGGTAAATATAGACTAGATCGTGTTCTAAAGGCGCCAAAGATTGAACATGGCGAGTTTCAGGAACTTTTGCTGAGCCTATGAAGCCTTAGTACGAAAAAAAAAAGAAGACTGAAATTTGTGACGTCACAGTGCCATCGGCAGGGATTTGGCACGAAGTTCATAAGCTGAACCTTAGACATTCATTTTATGTTCTGATAATCAACCTATTACTTCAAAATTAACGACAACAGTGTTTTCAAAGAACATTTTATCTGTCTAAACTGATTTAATGTTTTGCTTTAGTGTTCCCTTAATATGGCTGCTTCATGCGAAGGCTGTCTGTAAAGGCCAGTCACAGGGCATTAAACTTCGAATGTTTGTGAATTTAAAAGAATGTAAACATCCCAGTTGCATGCTTCAATTGCCAGATACGTGCAGCAGCTTGGTCTACATGTTTCGCAAGTGTGAAAGGATTTAAAATTGTTTTGATTATAGCTCGGTACCAATTACAGTGCGGATACTTGCGACTCTTAACGAAATTGTTATAAGCGGTCTATGTTGTGTAAGAAATGTGCCCTCCCTCTTTTTACTATAATGAAATCATGATAATGCAACGTCTCTTTAATTCGAATTGATGGATAATTCGAACTATCGAGTTGGTCCCGGCCAGGTACTATGTACATTAGAACCTTGTTTACACAATCTTGTTACGTATGATTTCCCCATGCCAACACTCATGATTAAGAACACAAAATTATCCAATACATTCCTGCTTCTTTTTTTACCAGTTCATACATTTCCGGAGAACACAATCTTTCACTAACAATCACAATCATGCACTAACGTTCAGTACACTGCCAAACTGCGATCATATGATATGCTTTATGGCTGCCAGATGCCATGTAGGTACACAAGAAAAGGCAAGAGGCATGCGCACATTCGAGAACAGTAGCTGCCCGCGGCTGCAGTTTCCCCACAGTACTTGCCCGCCTGTCTCATTGAAAAATGCCACCACACCCTCAGTTCCCTATTGTGGTAACAGCAAATCTCCTCCTGGGTCGTTGCACGCCACATTCACAGCTATCATCGCCAATCTATTGTGATAAAGCGTCTCCAACTACATGTTCCACAGCTTACAGTGTGATATAGTGCCAATGGAAGCTCACTGCATGCTCTTAACAGGTGGCACCGCAGGCGTCGTTTTCCAGTGTCACCCACCAGGTCGATATTGTTTCGGTTTCGTAGAGGAAAACAATGTGCGTCTCGGGTCGCTTGGGCGCCACCACCACATGCACGTCTGAGCTTTCATATAACATATAACATCATATAACATGCTTTCTCTCCGCTAGATTCCATGTAAACAAGAAAACGTTGTAGTTTTGACCGAAAGGCGAAGCATTGGTTGTGATAGCACATTATAAGAATGCTACATGAAGTAAGGATAGTATATTTATTGGCTGTATAAAATTGTAAACATCTGTTTAATAACTAGATTAATATGTGTGGCGTCAAGAGTGCACAGGCACACAGGCAAACATGAAAACATTTTATTTGATGACCGGGGACACTCGCTGTCAAAATACTGGCATGCGGAAAAGCGGCACCAGCAGCGAGCGAATTGCCTTTCGTGCTGCCTTTTGCTTCAACGTGAACTAAGTGCCAAGAACACAGTGCACACAAAACCACCGGCCCTCGGCAAGCCTAGACTCTGCACCCACCGCAGAGAGCTTTCAAGGTGGGGCCCATGTAGCCGTGCTCAGTTACGCCATATGTCGCCGGTGCTCGAGTTGCTGACCCAGGCTAAATGCTTTGGTATGCTTTGTAAGCATGCCGAAGCACACCACAACGACAATGCGGGTTTCGGGTCGCTCAACTCCTTTTCAACTCGGTGCGTGTTGCCGTCTTTTGCTGTAACGATTTGTGCAACGGTCAAGTTAAGCAATTAAGTTAAGTCTGTGAGTTCACTTAGTGACTTGGGATTGCATGTTTTCTTGGTTAGCATTTGTTTCCTCCAAAATGCTTTAACGAGGTTCTACTGCATTCAATTTGAGCAAAACTACTGTGAATTCGAACCCCAATACCTTGCACGGTTATTTGGTAAACATTTTCTCAAACCTAGGCACCGCTTTTTTGGACAAACCTTCGCCTTTGACTCAGGCTTGATGTGTCACTAACTACCGTAATGTTGCGCGCCGTAAAAATGAAGAGGAAAGAGGCCTGGGAAGCCGAGACCGAACTGGAGTGAGCGTGCTCGCCTTAGTTTCCCGAGTGCACTTAGCTCATTGTAGCTCTCCTTGGTTGGAACTCCATTTTATTTGAATGAATTTCCAATCCCCTAGGGACTTTAAATTAATGAGATTCTACTGTTCTTTTTACCAGAAGAGAAGATGACCCATGAGAGCTCATCACCTCAAAGTGGGTTGCCAAGTGTTGCACTCACGCACATCTTCATTCTTTCTTCTCCTTTAACCAGCTGTGAATGTGACCGTTTTCTCCCTTTCATTGCTGCCATCAATGACACTGCCACTTTCATAAATGCTGTCACTAATGTTTCTCCACTCCTCTATGTAGTGCTTTCAGACCCCGAGACTATAACACTAATGAATGAATGAATGAATGAATGAAAAGTAAACAAACAAACAAACAAATGCACATATAGAGCATGAGTTGCAGAAAGAAGGAGAGAATCTGAGACTGACCGTTTGGATTGGCTGGGATCTGACTGCTGCTGCTCAGACAAGGCTGCACGATCCCGGCGGGTAGGCCGCAAGGCCCGGAGGTTGACAACTGTTGCTGATGAAGGGCTGTTGCTGCTCTCCTCTGCACTGCTGACTTCCATCCTGCATGTGCAGTGTGAACATTAACTTCTCATTGCACGAAGAAGAACATTTGAATTGCGCTCACATTAGCTTCACACCATTTGCTACCCGAAGGAGGAACTAGTGGGTACGTGATGAAAAATTACAATAGGCAACTACACAGCAGGAAAGAATGCCTTTGTATCTGCTTGCCTGACAAGCTGCTTCACATCAGAAATAGCAACTGAAAATTGTGCACTTGAATGGATGCAGATATGCAAGTTTCATGGAGTGCTCAGCCCCACAGATAACCCTGCATGCATGACACTGTTTTCAAAGTGAGAAATGGAGACCAGCTGAGATGTTTTGCTGGACAACTATGCATGACAGCAAAATTTGGCCTTCTCATGCTTTCGGAGTCTTATTCCAAGTTAAGAGCTCTGGATCGCTAACATGTGACAGTGAGCTAGAAGTGCTCAAGTGGGTTCTCTTCATCATGGTCACCTCTACATTCTCTTGCATGCGAACAGCTGTTCCTTTTCAAGACTGCATTTCATGGCCATACTTAGGACTCCACATGTTGAAGTGCAGTAGGCCCTTGCCCCTGAACGGAGTGTGCCACATTCCTAGTGCATGCACAATTGTCATGCCTGAGCCGTAAGGCCAATACAGCCTGCCGATTTTTCACAGCAATTAGACTCCACCATACCTTACGTTCAAGACAAGTGAAAGTGAAATATAAGGGCCAGTGACATTGAAGAAAGCACATAAAAGCCCAAAGTTTTATGTGCATAGCACAATCTGATATTGAGTGGTGAGTAGTAGTATTATGAGTAGTGGGATTTCTCTGGATAAATTCTGACTACCTGAGGCTCTTCAACGTGCACCTAAATCTAACTACAGAAGTATTTTTGCATTTTGGCCCCATTATGATACGGTTGCAGTGGCAGGGATCGAACCCGCGAACTTGAGTTGAGCAGCACTACTACGCCATTACCACTGGCTGGGTTACTACCGCAGGTCCAGTGACACTAAAGTTCCCCCGTTGGTCAAAACTGGCAAAATCCTTCACATACCTAGTCTTATACAAGGGTAAAGTGTACTTTTGTAGCAGCACTTCAAGATTTTGGAGAAAGGTACAGACCTGCAGCAGTGATTTTAGCGTTTCCAGCAGCTGATGTCATTGGCTTTTTTCATTAAACTGAAGCAAATGCACAATAATCTGACGGCATAACAAAAATGCATAACCAAAACACTTGACCCTGCATGAAATATTTGCCGCACCAGCTTGCGGAGTAGGTGATTGATGCCACTGGACACTACTGCAATTCACTGCAAATTATAATTCTTCTAGACTACAGTCATTCCAGCCAAGTGCCTTGGCATGAGACTTCTTTCCCGTGTTCAAGCTTTGTGCTTCTTGATGTTGAAAACTATGAACCGTCTGGTATGATCAAAGGACTCGCAGATCAAGGAGGAAGGGAATGCATGCTGGAGGCATTATGACATGATCTAGAATATAGGTGCTGCAATAACAATTATCCACAGATACTGCAGCTATAAAACACTCTTGAAATTGCTTTGCTTGTACGTCACACAAATGCACACACTGTGCTTCTGGCTTTCTCTAGCATAATCATGCACATGTAAAGAGAGCAGGCTTTACTAAGAGGGATGAGCTTGCAGATCCACGAAGTGGCTCCCTGCTCCTCAAAGAACCCGGGTGCCTGTTTCAGTACCACTGACTGCTCGTCTAGCTATGCACAGAACAGAAAGGTGCTGCAATGACTTAGTGCAGCGGTGCTGACTGACCCGAGGGGAACCTCCTCTTCAACAGCCATGACCTCGTCGACTGCTTCCTCTTCAGCTGATGTTACCTCGGTTGCGTGCACCAGCTGTATATTTCCGCTGGCCACAGGCCGAGGCCTCCGTGATACTCGCCGCAGAGCTCCTCGTGGACGTGTCCGTCCAAACGCTGCCAGGTCCACACCTGTGTTCTGCACAGGCATGCACAGTTAATGTGAATAGCCAAAAGATCAACATGCTGTTAATATCATGACAATACTATTCAATTACCTTGTGTTAGTAAAATTTGTCAAAGAAGTCCTCATAGTACACCTATGGCTATAGTGGGAATAAGATCATGCAACAGTACAGTTAAACCTCTATTAACGAAGTATATAAAATTGGCAATTTGCTTCATTATATCGAAACATCATTGTACAGAAATTTGACCTTTTATGCAAATAAGTACAGTTGCCGATAGATTTTTCTTACACAGAAAGGGACCACAGAATTTCTCAAACTATTAAACAATCTAGAAAAGCAAATTTAATTGAGAAAAGAATTCATTTTGATAAATTTGGGAGTCAACGATGAATGATACAGTTTCGTGCCATAAACGGTGGTGATATCTTCACATTGGAGGTGCGAATTAAAAAGCTAGACACACTTTCGCGTGCACTCCGCCCCTACGGCTGATAGTGTCGCCTGCACTGGCGCGATATTATCAAAAAAAGCGCCGGCAGTGGGAAGTGAATGCTTCGTCTGCCTCTCGCTCCAAAGGGTCACTGAAACTCCAGATTATGCAAATTCCAATACTAAATGCGTGATGCCTTACACAGTGCCACACCATCTCGGCACGCCCACACACGGCAGATAATCTCTAAAGCAGTGTGCGCAGCTGCGTAAGCACTCAGCCACACGCAGCCACGGCCGAGACATGCGCCAACTTACCCCCCACTCCGCCCCCCTCCCCACACCCTCATGCAAGCTTGATCGCATTACGGCGAGCTTCCTCCCCTCCCTTTCTTTCCCTTTGCTGGCGTGGGAAGGCGTCAATCGTGAAGTCACCACCTTTCTTTTGTCACCCTCACACATTTTAACTTGCACCTAAAGCACACAGTGCACAGGGTGCACTTTGACTTTGTATGGAACATGCTGCAGCTCCACTTCAGCAATCTCTTTTGTTGTGCCGTGCGCGGTTTGAGAGGTACGTTTGTAAGCAGCCGCTTGTAACTCTATCATTTGACCATCTGCGTCCGCGGAAGTTTCTATTTATTGTCTCGATATTCCTTTGCGGTGGCAGTGAAACTTTGTTATACTGAAATTGCATACAAACAAACTTCATTATAATGAGGTTCTAAATACATGGTGTTCTATGGCCAAGAGGTTATGAAAAGTTAGACACTTCCCTGTATCGAGAATTTCGTTATATTGAAGTTCATTACATAGAAGTCTAACTGTATATAAAATTGATGCTGGCATGCTTTACGAGCACAGGGGCTTCTAGATGGCTCTCAACTTTCTGTGTACAGCAGAAGCTGGTTGAAACCTACTACGAAAAAATGCGAGAAAAAACATACTAACCGGGAAAACATACAAGCCAAAGTCCCTAAAGAATTTGACAGACTCAACTGCAGTCTACATCTATGAAGTGTGAAGCATTGCAGCATGAGACTCCAATGCATGCTGAGCAAGTGGAGCCCACGCGGCCCAAGGTGCGTGGTTGTCTTCTTTTGCAGCTTCCAAAAGTTTATATTGGCACTCCTTGAGTACAGCCTAGGTTTACAGTCTTGTTAAAAGGGCATTTTGGAAGGATGCTTTCACGTGCCTACTCTGTGCGAGATGCCAATGCACGTCAACCAGGAGGGGACCGAGCTGCCTGAGGCGCGCTTTGTCATTTTTTTTTATTGTGTAGTGTTTTTAAGATGACAATGGCAAACAAAAAAACAGTCGAGCTGGTGAGCAATGCTAGAATACGATGCCACCAAAGAAAAACAAAAAGCTCATTTCGTGCTGCCTGCTACAGGGAACGGTGGCATGTTTGTGTTATTGCATACTAAAAGCTTGTAGTACGCTTCCAACGGCACTAAGCTGCAGGTGCCATCAAACAACTAGATAAATGGAGAAGATTATGGCGATAGGGTTCATGGCAATGGCTGTGGACACAGCGTGCGCCAACGTGGGAGATTTCAAAGTACTGGAAGAAGAAACTGACTGTGTGTCGGCATTTGCACATGCCACGGGCGAGCACCTACTGCTCTTTTTCTTGTTTATACAGTTCAAGCAATCACAAAACATATAATACGACTGCAGTATGGCAATGCACTGAACGTGATGAAAAGTGATCGCTTGAGAACACCTCAGAAACAAGAATGGGGCTCGTGGCAAATAGCAGTGCGACATGAACCACAAATATTTCTCTAATAAATACTTCCAGGAACAGGTGTGCTCCAAAACTGCTAGTGTGGGCACACAACTTTTGCTTGTCAAGGATGAGCGTGGGTCACAATTATCCAATGTGCGTCGAGAGCAGTTTCTCTCTCATCAACAATGAACACAAATTAAGTCAGCTTTTGCAGAATCACTTCTTTTAGCTTTACATGGTCCCTTTTCTCTCCCTAACTGTAGGCCCAAAAAATTGTGGAGAGAAAAGAGCACCAGATGACATATTCTCTTGCCACCCAAATGTTTTTGAGACGGCTGTGTTGCTTAATTGGCAGACAGATTATGAGTCAGAGAAAATATTTTATTCTAGTAAAGGGGGACACTTGCAATGCAGTTTGAGAATCATTTTTACAGCCAGTGTTCCTACGTAACTACAACAAAGGCTTTCCGATGCCCAATAAAGTGCAGACCCTTATGCAGATCTTGTGCAAGCGTGGTGTTGGAGACCACAGTTTGGTAAAGAAGAAAATTTGTTGTGACAAAAAAGGCCAGTGTACAGAAGCCTCTTGTTGTTATTGAATGGGCTACCCTAATCCCGCTTGTTCAATCAACCATACTGTTCACTCAAGGGGATGGGAAATCACAATATGGCCCCTCTTACTCGACGTGAAGTAAGGGAAAAAGGGAAAGACAAGGCAGGGATGAGGAAAATGAGGGGTGATGGCGCAGTCACACCATAAGCTAAGCAGGTGAAGTCTAAATATAGAGTCAGTTAATTCATGCAGGTTGTGTGCGAGGTATGGATGTTCAGCTTATACGAAGTGCATTCATGGCGAAGGTCGTTGTGTAATCATTGCAGCTAAGACAATGAATTCTTTCGTGCAGATTGTGCCCGCACACTACTTCTCTCAGACCTCCACCTGTGTTAACGTTTGCCCACTGGAAGACTCCATTAGTGGTTTTAATGATCAGCTGAATAATGCAGAGATGCCTGCCTTCATCATCATCATCAATTTTATGCCCACTGCAGGACGAAGGCCTCTCCCTGCGATTTCCAAATAATCCTGTCCTGCACCAGCTGATTACAATTAGCGCCTGCAAGTTTCTTAATTTCATCACCCCACCTAGTCTTCTGCCATCCTTGATTGCATTTCCCTTCTCTTGGCACCCATTCTGTAACCCTAATGGTCCACCCGCTATCCAACCTAGGCATTACATGACCTGCCCAGCTCCATTTCTTTCTATTAATGTGAATTAGAATATCGGCTATCCCCGTTTACACTCTGATCCTTCCTGTCTCTTAACGTAACACCCAACATTTTTTGTTTCATCGTTCTTTGTGCGGACCTTAACTTGTTCTCAAGCTTCCTTGTCAGTCTCCATGTTTCTGGCCCATATGTTAACACCGGTAGAATGCACTGATTGTACACCTTTTTTTTTCAATGACAATGGTAAGCTTCCTGTTAGGATCTGGCTATGTCTGCTGTATGTGCTCCAACCCATTTTTATTCTTCTGTAAGTTTCTTTCTTGTGATCAGGGTCCCCTGCGAGTAATTGACCTAGGTAAACATACTACTGTGCAGACTCTAGAGGCTGAGTGGTGATCCTGAACTCTTGTTCCCTTGCCAGGTTACTTTGACCTTGCCAGGTCAAAGTAACACAGGGCATGACAGCTGGAAAGCACTCCCAAGTAAATAAAGCAAACACACAATGGGCTATGTACATACCTTTGGAGCTGAAAAAGCCAGCTCTGGGGGCAAGTAGCTTTTCACATTCGGCACTTGCACCTGCATAAATATTTTTGACACAATAAAGAAGCCTTATTTAGCAAGTATCATAAGCTAATTGCTTCGAAAAGAAGCAATCCTAGTCAAATACTCAACAAGAATCCTGTCATTCAGCAGAACACTACGATGCTTACTAACTGTCGGAGAATGAAGCAGTTTGTGATGTGAAAAAGTTTCTCATTGCTCTGCCTTGCCTTTCCTAAAGGCTATAAATATGAATAAGCGACTGCCAGGTCAACCACAAGTACAGTCGACTACCATTAATTCAATCCTGATGGGACCAATAAAATGGGTTAAATTAAACAAGATGCATAGTAAATGTCAAAACACAACCCCGGTTCATTTGGCAGCATTTGCCAGAGTCTAACCCCTGCCCAAATAAAATGCACGCTCACTTTCAATGTGTCCAAAGTAGAAAACCAACATGGAAATCATATTAAAGCTCATAAACAAAGTAAAAATCAAATGTGCACCCAATTTTTTTAGCAAGAAAACTATATGTGTTGCACATCAGTAGCCGATTCCTTGAAGTATTCTTTGCTGCAGTACATTTATGTTATGCGGTAAAGCATACAAACGCCGCGAAGGCAGTTTTGATTTTGTATTCGACTGCACCGTGTAGGCAATCTTTGGTCCAATTTTCATATTAAATATAAAAATATATTAAAGGAACAAAAACAAGAACAACAACAACAAAAAGACGCACATTAGAAATGGGTAAATACCGTAATAGGACATTGTGATCTGCAGTTATAACCTGATTCAGTGCATTCACTGTCGCGTAAGCTGCATTGAGACATGCACTGTCACTAAAGTGGTCACTATTGGCATCACTACAGGGGTCAGGTGCGTGCATGCTGACTGGCCAAGTTACAATTATCTGGTGAAGGCCTATTTTCGGATCGAAATAACGAAACTTTGGGCCCTTGCACAGGCACTGGTTGGGACCTTTGGCTGGGATCGTATTAAACGAAAAATCGAATTAATCGAGTTGAATTAATGGAAGTCTACTGTACCATGTGCTTGAGATAACACAAACTTTTAAACCTTTAGCCTAAAATGCAAATAAAGCTTTACTACTTAATTGACAAAGACAACTTCAGTGCCGAGTATGTTGCTGCGGCATCATCCTTACCTTGTCTGGCAAAGTGTACCACTTGGACGGCAACACTGGCTCTTGCGGGAAGTCCTTCAGCACAAAGCTGGTGGTCTTGGTCATTACCAGCCCAAGGGCCAGGTCGCACACTGCATACAGTTTCTGCAGGTACACATGCAAACAGACAGAGATTACCTCAGTCTCGGCCTTGGGACTAAGAAATCCATCACCTACCAGCTGTGCCTGCTTGTCGTCGGGGCACTGGTTGTCGCGGGTCTGCTTGATGTTCTCGATGAGCCTCTTGAAGAAACTGAAGCTGTAGCCTTCATTCTTGGTAATTAGTGGCTCCATTAAAAACCAGAGACACCTGCACACATAAACAACACCGTGCTCTCAGCTGAAATGAAAAGAAGCTATTTTGCGAGTGGTGGACTCAAAAGCAGGCCTGCAACACTTTACAAATGCTGCAAATTGACGTGCAAATTGACTAACCAGCACTGTCATTAACACTTGATCCAAACACTAATCTTCTTAAAGCAGAAGGGAACTTGCAAGGTTGCCCAAGAAACCCTATGGCCCCTCTTGAATGCCGTCTTTAAATGGAACACACAGATTCACCTCAGCGTTTGTGCATTGAAGGGCTTTGTTTAGCTTGCTGATCTTGAAGTCTAGCCTTCTTATCAGCAGCCCAGTTCCAATAACCAGAAGGTGAAGTAACTAAACGTTCACCACATATCTGCTCTGCAGACAATGGTGTTAACAGGCACATTAGAAGACAAAGCACCAAGGCTTTGTTTTGTATCCGCCTGCAAGAAAGCAAGGGTGCATCCCGAAACAGGCATCACAGAAGTTGCACTCACTCCTTGATCTGCACCAGTCCTGGAACATCGTCATATTTTGGCAGGCAAGGGTCATGGGCGAGCAGGTGGATGGCATAGGGGATCACATAGTCGGGCAGGATGGTGATCAGCTTCATGGAATTGATGGTGTGCTGCTTGAGGAAATCGCGTCGCTTGTTGATGCATGACAGGAGCCACTGGCGTAGCTGGTTGCGCAGGGGTCGCCGCTTCTCGACACCACCCAGTGCGAAGATGGCCAGGAACTGAAGTGGCAGCCGCATAGCCAGCAGGTGCTTGTGCAACTTCAGGCCAAACTGCTCACGAACCTCTGGACACTCATCCTGGACAGCAATGAACCTTGCTCATTAAAGGGCAGCAGGCTTGGGAAGTCAAAGCGAACAAGAACAGTGTTCAGAGCGGCTGGCTGTAATTGCGGAAGTCGGTGGCTCCCAAAAGTGGTTTGGGTAGTGTACAACTTTTGTGTCTCCATTCTAGTGTTGGCTCTGTGCTCAAACAGTTGTACAATGTACTGACAATGGACTACAGTCACACAGGCTGCACACTGTTCAATTCGGATAAAGCCTGTGGCATGGTAAGTGTTGTATACACACACAGGTGGTGCTAGCATCTGACCGAAACCAAGGGGCCAGGCAGGAGGAGCTAAGGCGCAAGAGCCAAATGGATGCGAGCCACATTTTCCCGCACATTATGTCATGTAGAATGCCGAGTTATGTCAAACTGCAAGATTTCATGGCCGCTACAGTCGCCGACCGATTTTCCGGACTCCGAAAATTCGGACATGCCCGATTATTCGGTCAGCTTCGCGGCACCGCCATTCTCCCCATAGACCATAATGTATAACAACTGCCGAAAGTTCGGACACCTTGCAACCTCTCGTCTGATTTTTCGGACACTCCTTGAGCCAACTCGGTCGAGAGCACCATGCACCGACTCTGACCGGTGCATGGTTCGACTTGCGGAACGCCATTTTTGTTTTGAACGGAGCTTCCTTGCTGCCCCACGAAGTGGCGCTACAGAAAATCTCCGCTCATCATCATCGTTTCTACCTGGTTAGATAGAGTGCACGGAGGAAGGAAACTAAGGAGAGGCCCTGACGTCACTCTTTGTGAAGCAAAAGTGAAGCCGGAAGTTGGCGTTGCTCATGGCGATGCTCCGCCTTTTGTGCCACCCTCCTCTCTTGTTTACATCTTTCGCGAAACCACGCCGCGCTGCACGTGGTTTCGCGCGCGGAGCGCGCGCGCTCGCGCAACATCCGGCAGAGCACGGTGCAGGTAACACAGCGCAACAAGACAGGGTGACTAACGCAAACCCGCCCACACAGCGCCTTTGCCACGGCACGAAACCTACCAGAGCAACACGTGTGAGCGCTCAAAAAATCAGATGAACGCCGCCATTGTGGCCCAAAAGGCGTGGCCATGCAGCAAAAAAAAATAAAAAAGCAGCAAAAGAAATGAGAACCTATACGTCATTTCCGCCACACTTTTCTCCTAGCGCGCGGAGGGGGTAGGGCCTCTCCTTAGTTTCCTTCCTCCGTGGATAGAGTGGCTCTGCAGCAGTTCCGGTTTCAGCTTCGTAAGCCATGTCAAGACAATCCAGCAGCTGATTTGTTTCTTCGCTGACGCTGCGAGCAGGCCGCGTTTTTCGTTTGTGCGACTGGTGTCGGCACGGTGGTGTTTGCTTTGTGTGCTGTGTCGAGGTTTCGGTGAGCCAACGCGGCATACGTAAACATCGCGTCAAAGGTCTAATGGCGCCGACAGTGCCCGCGCAGACTGCGCTGGGGAATGCCGGCAAGCGGGTGCCGGGAAGCCGCCTTCCGATGTGCTCCCTACTGACGCGGAAAATGTTCTGCCGAGACCTGCGCAATGGTTGCATTGCGATTCCGAACACCGTCTCATTTGACAGTTTCATAGGTGCTGACACTGCTGTATTGACATGCGCAGAACTCGACGACGACAAGATCATTCGTCAGGTTTCTGCTGCACCGCCGGAGATGACGCACCATGTGCTACGCTGCCGTCGCATGCGGAGCGTGTACAAGCAGTGACTGTGCTTTCAGCCGCTAATAGTGACCGTACGACCCTCTCCGAGATTCAGGCTTATCTGATTGCGCGTAAACGGAACAGCGTGCAACGGCGCATTCACGATTTCTTCCAAGCCTACTGCTGAGCCCGAATAAGTGCGTGGAAATAAAGGATTTCTTTTTTTTTTCTTAATCTGCTTTTTCGGACACCTGTTTATTCGGACATTTTCGCAGTCCCCGTGAGGTCCGAATAAACGTTCGGCGACTGTATACGTCACCACAACAGCAGTTATGGCAAACAGTAATTTTTTTACATTCAGTATGAGCTGTGCAATGTGACAAACAGCATAAAAACTGCCTAGGATGAAAAGTGCGCTCTCTCTCTCTCTCTTTTTTTTTTTGTGGCCCATTGTGCTAGCATAAAAGTAGCCGACTACACTGAAACAGACAATTAGCTACTGGCAGGCTCACTGGTGATGAAATAATTGAAGTGTGTGTGGTAGTTAAATGCACACCTATTGATGAAGATGCGCATGTTGCCCTGCAGCTACTATACCGTGAATAGAGTCACAAAGCCCTTGCTGTTGTGAGTGGTTATAGCCCACAAAAATTTCAGTGGCAAGATGATAAAAGCTGCAGTTTCTGTGCAGATTTTATAATGAATTCCCTCAATGAAAAGATTGTGATGCAGTAATCATTTGTCTCATGCTTTCTTAATCCGTTTCATAATTCAATATTTGGATAACTTGTCCATCTTTCGCAATACCACAAAATACTATGAATCAAGAGTTTACTGTACAGTTGATCCCTGATATATAGATCTTGGATATATCAAGTTATTGTCTATATACAACAATAGTGAAATTCCCTTAAAAATCCCATGCAAAAGTATAGCGACATAATACGCATATATTGAACTCCCATTCCCCGCCACCTTCAATACAGTAAAACCTCGTTAAACCGTACCCGCTTAAACAGTAGTTTCGGTTTAAAAGTAGTAAAGTCAATTCCCCGACTCAGCGGCCATTGGACATAATGTATTTTATATCCGCATAAACCGTACCAGCTTATTGCGTACGCATCGGTTAAAACGTAGCGTTTCCACTTTTCGTCGCGCAAACACGGTGGTGCGTCGTCTCCATCGGGCGGCCCGGCAGAACAACAAGCCTCGGAGATCGGTACAACGGCCTCCAAGCGCTCTGTGCGTTTGCACGTGAAGCCGCATCAACATCAACATCATCTCGACGCCGCATGGACGCCGTGCCAGAGAGTGTTGTGGCGTCGTGCGAGCGACGACTCGCGTCATGCCGAAGCTAGGATAAAAAAGACGCCGGGTGCTCAGCATAGAAGAAAAATTAGACACCGTCCGTGCTACCCAACGTGACACGAAGAAGTCGGCGCTGGCCCGCGACATGGATCTGCTGTTGACTACAGTGTGTGGCATTTAGAATGCGAAGTTGCTCGGCAGCGTTGCTGCGACCGCGAAGAGATGTCGGCTACGAGGTTCGACTTTTCACCATCGTTGCCGCTGTTGTTGCCGAAGTGTCAACTAGCGACAGTGATGAGGACGACACGGAAAGCGACAGCACGGGCTATTCAGGCCCGACAGTGGCAGAAGCTGCGCGTTACGTCAGCCTCATGAATGCCATCGTCACTAGGAGAACAGGGGCGCGATAACGTAACTATTCCAAACGAAAAGTTTTCCGAACTCCGGCACCCGGCAATGAAAAAGGCGCCCCGGGACTTATGCAGCACTACTGCGCGCGTGCACGGAGAATACGTAACGCCAACGAGGAATCTGCCGTGCGAGTGTTTGCCGAGAGGAGGGGGGCTGGCTGAGAAGCTGGCACGCAGCTTCAGTAAGTTTGAGGCTGCTGTCGTCGTGCTAGGCCGCCGCGACATCAAACGAAAATAACACTTACGTCCCGCGAAGTGAATAAATACTGCATGTTTTTCCCCCTTTCATCGCACTCTCTCTGAGTTCCGTTTTCGACAGGTAAGTGGGCGATCTCATGCTATTTCGCTTAAACAGTACTACCGTTTAGTACGTACTTTTTCCGAGCTCCGGTCGACTACGGTTTAACGAGGTTTCACTGTATATCGAACATTGCTGCACTGCGCCCCTACAAGTATACTTCTCCTAACAGAAATGCAATCACTTCTCGTGTCAGAAGTCTGTAATGTAATTAAATTTGAAACTGCTTGTTTTGGCAGAAGGGCAGTACATGCCACGGAGGAAAAATGAGCAGGGTGCTCTCAGTTTCACTCACTGCGCATATGGATGGCTCGTGCAAACTGTGGCCATTCATTATTTGCAAGCGCAGATAGCCACTCTGCTTCAAGAACGCGAAAGACCTCTCAGTCCAATACGCATTTTACAAATCGGCATGGATGACACTCCATCTTTTCCCCGTATGAGCATGGGATGCCGAAGTGGAGATGCTACACTGTTGTGCCTGTCTTTTTGTAGACAAAAGCTTTCCTCAAACGGCATTCTAGGATTATGCAATAGGCCAAAATGAATCCCACCACAGCTTCCCCTTGGACGGATCTTTGCATTACAGTTTGAATTTAACAAAACCACTGCACACCACAAGTGCCCTTCGTGGAAAGATAATTGCGGCAGCAGCATGCATGGTTCATCACTGTGCCGTTCGGAGGTGGGAATAGGTGTTCTGCAAACTGAAAGCCACTTTCGAAACTAATGAGTGCAAAGTGTCGGCAGTCCGCACTGCCGGGGTCAGAGGAGAAGGGCTGAGAACGAAGGCACGCAACGGCCGCGAGGCATCAGAATGCTGAGCGGCACCCAAAAAGATGAATGGACCTTTCAGGGCAGTTAAGAAGCGAGGATGACTGGTTCTGACTGGAATTCAATTCCGAAACCTGACACAACAGTCTCACTGGCTTGTCGCCACTGTAGACAATTATGGACATGCAGCCAGGCACAGCATGCATCTATACAGATTAGTTTGCTTCTGTGGTGCGCCCATTTTTACTTTATCTTGAATAAAAATGCACAACAAGTACACTGAAGCATGAGAGGCACACCACGGTCTTGCTTCTGGGCGACAAGAACTTCATGCCGCCGCGGATGTTGGCGCGTCCTACGTCAATCACTCGCGGTGAAACTGAATGCATTCTCCAAACAATCATCACCGATTGCATCTCTATTCCACCGTACTGAGCGACTTGCAACGTTCACAAGCTAAAAACAAGTCAGCTTTTGCATGTTACCTTGAAGAGGCTAATCGGTAAGTTCCCGCTTTTCATGACAGTGAAAGACTGTCCGAAGCATGCGGAAATCTAAGATAGCTTTCAGCTAGGCACATTTTATATTTTGAATTATTGATACATTGAACTATTTCACGATTCTCTTCAAGTTCGATATATCTGGAGTCGACTATATTCAAGTAATCGAAGAGCGCTGTTCATCACTTGGGTAATGCTTCCAAATGCACTCACATTCATTTTGGCTTTCCTGTAGATTCCCCTTTGCACTTCTTGTCGGTGCACAAATCTATGTTTACTGTATTTACTTGAATCCAACGCACACTTTTTTCCAATAAAATGGGTCAAAAATTGCGTGCGCTTTAGAATCGGGTACGACCCTAAATCTGCATTACCACATCGCCATCGGCATTTCAAAATGGCCGCCTTGTACGGGCTTCGAGCCTAGCTGCCACAGCTTCCTCCATGTGCTATAGTACGCAAGCTTAGGCAATGCTTCCTTTGGCTTAGGTTAGTGCACCGCACGTCTTCCTGTTTTCTGCGTTTGCTCTATCAGCATAGAAGCGTCAACTGCAAAGACATGCCGAGTGATCACGATGTTGCAAATGAAAAAAAAAAAAAAAAAAAAAAAAAAAAAAAAAAAAAAAAAGCGGTCACGTGTGGAGACAGACAGAAATCGGGCTGCATCACGGGCGTTTGGAGTTCCCGAAAATTGCGTGCGAAACTGGTGCAAACAGGAGAGGCGTTCTACACTGGCGTCTGCTACGTACGGCGCGGCCGCGTGGCCCCTATCTTGAAAGCGATCTGCGATGAAGACAACGCATCTAGGCGCACTGCACTAGGTTCTCGTCGCTTAGTTTGCGTTGAAGCGAGACGCCACAGAAACACAAGGGTCAATTCCCTCGCTCCTGCTACAGCACTTCCTCACTCCAGCGTTTTGATAACGAGCTTCCGTGGTCATTGAGTGAGATGTGTTCATGTTTGCTTGAGTGCGCGTGACACCATGCTTGTTAATTTAAGGGGGGACGCGGGTCTTGAAATCGCGAAAAATGGTCAAAAATGGCAATTTTCAAAAATTGCGTTTTTGAAGTCCTTAATGTCCCAACTATGCCTCTACAAAATATTATGGCGCAATTCCTACTCGAAGTATAAAATAAACGGTAATTTATAAACGTCGGTGAGCCGAAATTGAACGCCAAGCGCGAAGATTTGCCTCATTTTCAAGCTGCCGTAGCTCCGCGCGACGCGTACCGATCGGCGCCATCTTGGTCTCGTTTGAAAGCTGGTTTCCCGCTCTCCATTCTGGCGCCCCTCGGCACGCTGTAGACCCTCGTGCAGCGGAGGGATTGGCACCCGTTCTCAAGCGGGAAATCGTCGCGAGACAGCCGCTGATTGGGTGAACCGGGCGCCTCCTCGAGGCGCAGCCCTCTGATTGGCCGTGACGTATGCTTCGCCTTCCGCGGCCGCGTTGTCCGACTCCTTCACGTCGTCTGCTTTCGCCTGGACGCACGTCATTTTTCGAGCTCCTCTTTGTTTCCTAGTATTTTTCGTTCTGCCTTTTTCTTTATCGTTCTTCTAGATATTTTGGCTATTGGGTCGCTTCTTTTAACCACGAATTTCTTGCTTTTGCGTGCCTGGTGGCTTTGTTCCGCGTGTCACGATGGCGCGAGACGCGCGCTTGAAAGCAAGCACGCGAAAAGCAGTCGGCAAAAAGAGACGCGCATGGAATAAGAACAGCGCTACATCGTCGAGAACTACAGCTTCGGTGATGCCGCAAGCTGCTGTGCCCTTGGTGGATGCGGCAGGACTGAGCTCGCCAACAACAGCTTCGCCGGTGGACGCGGCTGAACAAACCCCGTCGACGCTAGCTTCGCCTGTGGATGCGGCTGGACAGTGCCGATCAGTGTCAACTTCGTTACCGCAAGTCTGTGCAGTGCCGGTGGATGCGCCTGGACTAAGCCCGTCGAAAATGCCAACTTTTGAGACGCTGCAAGTCGCTTCGGATTCCGTGTCGTCGGAAGCGGCCGAGCCGGCTGACCTAAGCCTAACGTTGACTTCGGCGTTTCCGCACGCCGCTTCGGTGCCGACGGACGCGGCTGAACCGAGCTCGCGCGCGGGGCGCGAAAATTACGCAGACAACGTTAAAACTTCATTGGCGAAGCAGTCCGCGACTTCCCGCAAGTTCGAGCTAATGAACGTCGGCACAGCAAGTGAAGATGACGATCGCGGCACAGAGTACATCATCGTTGATCTCTCAGTGCTAAAGAAGATGTTTGTGTCCACAAGCTGCAGCAAGTGTGGGATGACCACTCTCCAACTCGCAAAGTGCAGTGAGAGAGAATACGGCCTAGCAGTGAAGTTGGAGCTCACATGCTCAAATTGCGATTTCGCCGAGCGGCACTTCTCGTCGCCACGAGTGCCCGGGAAATCCAACATCACGCCCTTTGAAGTCAATTTGCGGGCAATGAAGGGAATTCAAAGTATAGGCAAGGGAGCGACTGCCCTAGCAGATTTTTGTGCCACCATGAACCTCTCTCACCGAGGACTTCACCACAAGACTTTCAGGGGGCATATGGACACCATGGTGAAAGCTTGCCAGGCAGTAGCTACTGCTACAGAAGCAGCAAGCGTCAAAGTGGTGAAGGACATGTACAAGAATTTCCTGAATCCACCAGGAAATGTAGATGTCATATTTGATGGCACATGGAAAACACGTGGTCACAATTCAAATATTGCAGTAGGCTGCATCATAGAGCTATACACTGGCCTAGTACTGGACCATGTTGTGCTCTCGAGGTACTGTCGTGGGTGCCAAGGGGCACCTGATCCCAGTGATGATGGGTACGGTGACTGGGCTATGAACCACAAGTGCATGAAAAACATCGACTGCAATGCCGGCCGGATGGAGACTGAAGCAGCTATCATTTTGTTCAACAGGTCTCTGGAAAAAAATGGGTTGCGGTACACAACTATACTTTCTGATGGTGATAGCCGCACCTTTCATGCATTGACCTCAGGAGAAGTGTATGGATATATATCCATTGAAAAGAAAGACTGCTTGAACCATGTCCACAAACGGATGGGGACGGCTCTTCGCAACTTGGTGGAGAAGAAGGCACAAGGAGAATCTCTTGGCGGAAAGGGCAACCTCACCCAAGATAAGATAAAGAAAATTACAAACTACTATGGGTATGCCTTGCGGAGCCACAGCCACGACGTTGTAGGCATGAAAAAGGCAGTGCATGCCACGCTGTTGCACATGACCTCGACAGATGAAGCCCCAGACCACAGTTGCTGTCCTCAAGGGGTTGATTCGTGGTGTGCCTTCAATCGTGCTTTGGCGAACCAAGTGGAGCCGTCACCACACAAAAACCCTCTGCCAGGCCACGTTCGCACTGCTCTTGAGCCAATCTTTGCAAGGCTGGGCGATGAGGCCCTCTTGGAGCGCTGCAAAGATGGCATGACACAGAACGCCATTGAGTGCCTACACTCTGTCATTTGGAGCCAAAGCTCCAACAACACGCATGACTCTTTGCTGGCTGTTGAAAGAGCTGTTGCAGAAGCAGTTTCTCGCTTCAACCAAGGAATGGCAGCAACCAGCAGAGCTGTTGCAGCACAGCTTGGTTACAGTCCTGGGAGCTGCCTCATTCGTAGGAGCCTTGAGAAAGATAAGCAGAGGCTGTGCAGGTCTGATAAAAGTCACACCAACGCTGAAAAGGTGAAGAAGAGGATGGCCAAGAAACACAAGCCTGACAGAACCCAGGACTACTGCCCAGGACTTTTGTGAATGTGTGGCAGATTCATAGAAAATAGCAGGTGACTTTTTGAGCTTTTTTTTTGTCAAAGGCCAACGCAATACAGAAGTTTTCACAATCTTTACATGAACAGATTTCTGTGAGTTTGGTGTTATTGTGTTCAGTAATGACTGGGCTGCATGCTAAAGCATTAAATTTTTCCATGTGATAGGTAAACAAAAGTGGCAGAGTAAGCAAAACTTTGAATGCAATTTTCTCAGCTTTGCTTTTTCGATCAAATGCCTTTGCCTTACGGAACTTTTCATAATGTTTGCATCAACTGATTTTATTGAATTAGGTATCATTTTTTTCAGTGAAACCTCAGCTGCATCCTAAAGCTTTCCATTTTTCATTAAACCAAATAGACTAGCAATTAGGTCAGGTGTAAGCTAATTACTCCTGCATTGTTTTTTTCTTCCTACTTTGATATTCATTCATGACCTATATGATGACTTTTAAAAAATTTCTTTAGCTTTAGGATGTGCAGTAGGTCCTTGGAAATGACAGCTATTCTTTAAAACTAGTTTTTTTAATTAAGAAATTACCATAATGGCCCGTAACAAAAGACCTATGTGGGATAAGTTATTTTGCGATATCTTCATTTCTAAATGAGATATATCAAATCTGAATATATATTTGGAATCAGCATTGAAAGATATATCTGCATGCGAATTTTCAGGAAGATACGTTAAGAAATAAAAAAAAAGTTTTCAAGACCCTCATCCCCCCTTAATTAGTAAGCAAATGGTTAAAAGTTTATACAGGCGATAAAACTACTATCTTTACTCTTCATATAGCTGTCTACTAATTTGCTATCGTAATCGATGCTTGGCCTTTTGGGCAAAACTGCAACTTCTTTACTTATTGCAACTTTAGTACATTGGGATTAAACCTTTGTTTTTTTCCAAATGAGAGATAGTTGTATTTCTGTATGAAAGAATGAGGTGTGTGATACTGTAAAGTACTTTTCTTTTTTTAGGTCATGGCAAACGGGTGCGTGTTAAAGTTGAGGGTGCGTTAGACTCAAGTAAATACAGTACGTATTTTTTTTCTCTCACTGTCTATGTGATGATTAATATTACTGAATCGACAGATGGGTCTCTCAGGTTGGGGGCACCACCTCAATGCAACCAGCTCATCACAGAAGCAAACTAGGTCATGCATGCACATTCGCAACCAACCATGTTGGCAAATGGTTCTAGAAACAGTGGTCTTTAAAGGGCCCCTCACCAGGTCTGGTGATTTTGAGCTGACGAGCGCAGAGCATACAATGCGCATTAACGATCGTGTCTGCAAAGTATTATATTGCTACGCACCGCAGAAAGATCTAAAATTTCAAACCAAACCCTATTTTCTTTACTACTCACGGCTGCCGCCCGCCAAGCCGAAGGATGACGTACACGTGCTAGTGCGCATATATACATGTGTTCGTGTTGTGACATCGCTGGTGGTGACATGTGACTTCGAAAATTATTCAAGTGAACATCTGCTATTTGTGTAATATGTTGCTAGGATAGATGAATTAAAGCTTAGAGAAGTAATAAAACACACAAACCAACTGTCTGCCCGTTTTTGTTTTACTTCGCACCGCAGCAAGAGAGATGTACTTCAATTTCGTCTGCTTGTTCCCAGGTTGCGCAGTCGCGCGCGCAACCATTGCAACTATGTCATTTTCTGCCGTGTTCAAGCATGGGATCATGCTCTGTGATCCGCTTGTGTCTGTTTCATTATTCATGTAGCGTAGACTTATACCACTAGTCAGGTGTCCTCGTGCATGGCGCGCAAAATCGTGTGCTGTGCAAAACAAGACAATCGCAACAGGTCGCATGCGATACCGTCAGCGGAAGTGCACTGCACCGCAAAAAAGCGAGAGGAAAAAAGAAGATGAAAAAAAAAAAAAAATAAGAAGAAGGCAGGGCCCGTGACGTATGCGTCGCGCGATCCTCGAGGTTCTGTATGGGAGAACGCAGGGAAGAAATTTTGCTTGTGGAGGCTAGACGGGGCAAGTGGAGAGAGCGTCTATGTTTGCGGCGAAGCTCGCCTCTTGAAATCAAGGGTTCATAATACTGAAATATCATTATCTTGGCTATTACCGAGCTGATTTGAAAAATTTTTGCACCAGAACGCTCCCTAGTGGACAGGAAACAACTTCCAGCATATATTCAAAATTTGCTATGGGGCCTGGTGAAGGGCCCTTTAAGCAATACAAGCACTCACCTGAAGCACAAGGGCAAGCTTCTGGAACTGCTCGTGGCTGAGCACGTCCGCATATGCTGGACAGCAGCATATCTTGAGCATGCATGCTGCTGCCATGTACCGTAGCCAGGAACGTTCCATTGCCCTGCAGTCACATTAGATAGCACTAGAAGTCACTAATGCAGTCTAAATGAGAAAGAGAAGGAAGAGAGAGGGGGAGAAGGGAGAGGGGCAAGTGCTTTTTGATACAGTGCACTTCGGCCTAAATTACTGCACTACAAAACTGACAAAAAGCATGATCAGAAAGAAAGCCACAGTAAAACACATATGCACGGCATGATTCCTCTTAGGAAATTTGAGTTCAAGGGCTAAAGTATGTCTAGCAGCCGTCTATGTAGTGAAACCACTCTGCGTCTTATACAATTGATTATGCCAAAAGTGCATTCTGGTAAGCTTTCCCCCCACACTTCTGATGCTGCCCTGATACTACTGTCCTACCTCTATATTAGAAATGCAGCCCGTCATAAACAAGTCATTTGTGAAGAAACATTAATGTTAATACAGTAAAACCTCGTTAACCCTTTGACGGTTTTTGCCGTACATGTACGGCGGCGGTTTTCTGTCCCGCAAGGTCTTCGCCGTACGGGTACGGTTTCGACCCTCCGTTTGAAATTTCGCGCCATAATGACGATGCACGCTTACTGTGACGTGCTGCCACCTCTTAGGTCTTACAAGAAGCGTTTGAAATTTGTGCTACCTTCTTGGGGAGATAAACAGAACTGACTTCAAGCTTCAGCGCGTCGCGCAGATTGCGGCCACACCCCTTTTGCGGTTTCGGTTTCGCCGCGTGTTCGCAACGGAGGCGCGCGAAACGTCATTTTTCTCTTTGTCGGCACTCTCTTGCAAATGCTGTGGAAGTTGATTTCTATCTTGATTGGCGCTGCTCTTAGCTTGTTTATAACTGCCGCTCGCGAGGTATTCTCGCCCTCAGCGGCAACGCGCTTTCGCGGTTTTGGTTTCGCCGCAACGGAGGCGCGCGAAACGTGATTTTTATCTTTGTCGGCACGCCA
This sequence comes from Dermacentor albipictus, assembly GCF_038994185.2. Lineage (NCBI taxonomy): Eukaryota > Metazoa > Arthropoda > Arachnida > Ixodida > Ixodidae > Dermacentor > Dermacentor albipictus. The sequence goes on from NC_091823.1 coordinate 36,636,017, forward strand.
TCGCAGGGGCGGCGGAAGTTGATTTCTATCTTGATTGGCACGGCTCTTAGCTCGTTTATCACCGCCGCTCATGAGGTATTCTCGCTCTCTGCGGCTGCGCGGAGACTCGTGTTTCAAGGAGTACCACACTCTAAAATACTATTGAACATATTGCAGTTCTGTGTGATGCCGACACCAAAATACTGTTCCCTAATTTTTTTTACTATTTATTCCCGACTTTATACATCTTGTACATTCAATATCCGCAATAAAATAATTTGACCACCCGGGAACGTTTTCTTCAAAACAATTCGACCCTCAAAGGGTTAAACCATACCCGCTTAAACAGTAGTTTCATTTTAAAAGTAGTAAAGTCAGATCCCTGAGTCAGCGGCCATTGAACATAATAATGTGTTTTGGATCCGCATAACTCGCACCAGCTTATTGCATACGTATCAGTTAACACGTGATGTTTCCACTTTTCGGAGTGCAAACACGGCGGTGCTGCAAATTAATTGTGAGGAGAGGGGGGGCTGCAAATTTGAGATTTGGGCACATTAACATGTGCCCAAAGCCTGCTACACTAGAGTTTATGGACTCCACACTTCCAATAGGGTTGACACAGCTGAAAAATCAAACCTGCAACCTGATGGTTCCCACAAAATGCCATAGTCACTGTGCTATCACGGTGGGTCTGACAACGATTGTGAGTCACACGGATAGAAGATGAGAAGACGACGTACGAAACATGCTCCTTCTCCATCAGGTCTCCTCCGTGGCTGATGACTGTGACCAGGAGGCGAAGTGTGGAGCTGGCTGAAGCTGAAGCTGTCCGCAGACCTACCAGCCAGCGCACCATCATCTTCATGCCTTCAACCTGCACATGAGAGAACAGCTCTGTGACCACTTGCCCTTTTTCTGCCCTCCTAAAAGTACACAAAACAGAAAAGCAATTTGAGGTGTACTACCAAAATATCGTTTTACAATACCAAATGCAAACTTTAATCATGACAGGAGGACTGGTAAGGCAGAAAAGGCGCAAAAGCAAAAGATGGGCAGCGATGCTGCCTTAAAAGTTTCCAAACCAGCTGGCTGTGATGTCATGGATATTGATGGTGTTTTTTTTTTTTTTAGATTTTTCGTTAAAGTTGAGGTACTACATTGTATTCTCGTAGAGCCTAATACTGAACTTATCAAGTTTAAAGAACTTTTACTGGGCCACAATAGATTAGATAGAAAAAAAAAAAAAAAAAACCTTGAAAACCGAGACGTCAAAGTGATGTATTGGTGTTCGTGTTCTGGTGCGAAATTCAGGAAATGTAACTTTGACCATCAATTTCCCTTGTACTAATATTCAACCTATAACTGCAAAATCGAAGGTAATAGAGTTTTGAAAGAATACTTTGTCACTATAGACTAACTTCGTATTTCTCCTTAGCATTCCTTCAAAGGCACACTAAAGAAAAGCTATTAAACCAGCTTCGGTTGGTATTCTTTCAAAACTCCGAAAACTGTACTGACGCAGGAAAAAGAAAAAAAGAAGAAGAAGAAGAAGAAGAAGAAAGTGAAGCTGGAACTTAACCACTACAGCAGCAGAAGACACAGACGTTAATATGACATACTGATGTATCACAATATGCTGTATGACAAAGGCAAGCTCTCAAATCACTGGCACACACAGCTGACATCGCAAATCAGGATTTGTATTCCGATTTAAATTCCCACATGGACATTGTCCACTGATGATGCCTTGAGACCATGCATTGATTGGATGGAGCTACGGTAGCATATGGATTGGATTTGTTGTGAAGAGAAGTGTTTGTGAATTAGATGCAATAGCCATTAAACACAGCAACGCATTTCATTGCTTTTGTAGTTGGCCAATGAGTGATGGTCTCGTACACAGCGATACTTCAACTGTAAAGAGCTGCAACCATTAAAAGAAAAAGGGTAGAATGCATGTTTTATTTTTTCATTCAGCAATCTTATTCAGCAATTATTTTTTTCCTGCATTCTTACTGCCATAAAATGGCGACATATGCAACCTAAATTGGCCCACTCACTTACAATGGAGAACTGTTCTTGCATAGACTAAACTGAAATATTTGGTAGAGGTGTGTGAATATCAAAATTTTCGAATAGGCATTGAATATGAATACATAGTTTCGAATGTTGAATAATGATATGCACATGCCTTTATTAGCAAGTTGGGTTAATTTGTTATATTGGAACATTGCAATTACATTGGCAGTATTAAAAAACTAGGCTAGTAATCCGTTATACTAAAGCACTGTATATATGGCTCATGTTAACTTGGAAAGTTTAGTAATTCCCAGTAGCTGTCCTCACCAGCCTGTGCCTTATTATACCGCATCAAATGTCTGCAAAATTGGAGGTGTTTGACCCTGTTGCAAGTCGTTACTCATCACACTTACTGTCAATAAAAGCTGAATTGTAGATGGCACTGAAAAGTAAGAAGAAGAAGAAGAAGAAGAAGAAGAAGAAGAAGAGGGAAGAAAGAGAGGGGAGTGCACCCTCTAGCAAACCCGTGTCCCTTGCTACTGAGAGGCTGGCTTTTCCGTAGTTTAGGCATTTGATTTACAGGAAAATTTCGCTAGCAGCACGAAATCATTGCAAAATTCAGTGCAATATCTCCTAATACTCTTACAATAGACAGAAACAAATACTTAGAATCGTCTTTGTTCCCACACAGCCAGCAATATATTCGATTTGATTCGGATGTCCGTATCCAACCGAATATTCGAACAATAAAAAATATAATTAAATTATGGGGTTTCACGTGCCAAAACCATATTCTGACTATAAGGTGCACCGTAGTGGTGGACCACCTGGAGTTCTTTAACGTGCACCCAAACCTAAGTACATGGATGTTTTTGCATTTCACCCTCATCGAAATGCGGCCACCGTGGCCGGGATTCGATCCCGTGACCTCGTGCTGAATAATTAAAAAAAGAAAAGAAAAGACATGATAACTTAAGACTTTTTCGAATATTTGCACATTGCTAATATTTATCTAATGTTGTTAATTGTTAGGCCTTGTGTGTCGGTGGTTTGTGAACTTGATCGCTAACTGTGACATTCTAGATTAGGCCACCCTCGACGTGAAGAGCGGCATGCTCATGGCTATCATAGGCAAGTGGGTGCAAGAAACATTATACTACAAGCACATGAGACTGCTCAAACAACAGCAGTGGGTGTTCAAACCATGATCACCCGGTTGACAGTAACCTATTAAAGTGAGACAAAGTGGGAAAAGGGGAGGCCAAGGCAACAGCTTACCTTGACCTTGGTCTCCTCGGGAAGGGCTTCAAATTCGCACCACGATGTTTCTGAGATCCGTGGCTCCTCCTGCACAGTTGCCAGTCACTCAGTCATACATATGTAGCCCACAGGCAAACAAGCACAAACGATGAACTCACCCGGTCGGCCATAAGCAGGTCCTTGACGACCACCTTGGAGACGATGCTCTTCACCTGGCTGCCAAACATGTCTGGGCAGAGCAACGCTATGTGCCCAATGGACACCAGTGCCGTGCGGAAGTACGCCGACTCCAGCGTGAAGTGTTGCTTCAGGTGCTGCAATGAAGTGCCAGTCTTGGAGCATGCTCGTTTAAGCACTTCACCAAGGGTCCACACTGTTCAACTAATGCCAATGAGACATACTAGGCAAGATTGACTACACTTTCAGTTTTATAAGGACTCAAGTTCATTAGCCCAGCGGGTCGTCAAGTGTTAGCTGTCATGGACTCATTGGTCCAGTCACAGGCCACTGGCATGCACAGGAAAATAAGACATCTAGCTAGGACTATAGGAAATAAAATACATCATATTATCAACTGCCAGATTGCCATTACAGATATCCTGTAGGTTATATGTGGCTCATCATCTAGAATCCTGAGCAGGCAAAGTTACACGAAGAAGATTGCAGTGTTGACATCAGGCATAGCTGGAGAAAATTTATTTTAGAAGTGGTTAAACATAAAGGTCTCGTTCCTTGTCCTTTCATTTAGGTCAATATGCATAACACAGCTTAGCAAAGCATAACACAGGTGCCCTTTACGTTTATAAGGAAGGGCACTATGACTCATCAGTGAATTGTGTACAGGTATAGGCAGAGCAAGAGATTTGAATGAATGGCGAAATTTGAAGTGTTGCTGGCAGTACCCTACACTTCATGGAGGACTTCGGTCTTGAAACTACTTTGTTGTTTGTGAATATAAACTGATGAAACTCATCCTGCTTATGCATATTCACGTGCCAAATTAAAGTACACAAGATTTTCACTTCAGAAAAGTCGTTAGGGCTCCCTAACCAGGCCACAGGAATTATTGGTTATATGCTAGAAGTTGTTACGTGCCCCTCTAAGGAGTGTTTGACAGCAAGATTATTTCAAATTAATTCATTAATAGCAGAGATAGAAATATTTGAAGCGCTGTGAACCCATGATTTCAGGAGGCGAGTGTCACTGTCAACAAAGACAATCTCTCCACTTGCCCCGTCTTTGCCTCCACAAGCGAAATTCCTTTCCTGCGTTCTCCCATAACGGAGCCGGAGGATTGTGTGACGAATGCGTCATGGGCCTCGCGTTCGTTTTTTTTCCCCCTCTCTTTCGCATTATTGCTAACTGGCACACTTCTGGTGATGGTCTTGCGCGTGAGCTGTTGTGTTTGTCTCGTTTCGCGCAGTGGACAATTTTGTCCGCTCTGCACAAGCCCACCTTTTTAGCAGTATTCGTCAGTGCCACAATCACAAGCACTGAGACCGATGAAAGCACATCACAGAGCATAATCGCGGCACTAGAACATGATAGAAAATTACATAGTTTCGTTCTCTGTACACGTGACTGCACAACATAGGGACAAGGAGACGCAATGGAAGTACATCTCTCTAGCTACAGTACAAAGTAAAACAAAAAACACAGACGTTTGGTTCGTATGCCTTATTATTTCTCTAAACTTCGATTCATCCACTGAAGCAACAGACTAAACAAATAACTGGATGTTGCCTTGAATAATTCTCGAAGTCACGCCTCACTGTGAGTGCCGTCGCAGCACTGCGAGGTACATAGGTGCACTTGTGCAACAGACGTCGACTGTCCGGCTGGGAGTGCGGCGCCCACAAGGAGAAGGACAAACAGCGTTTGGTTTGAAGTTTAAGCTCTTTCCCCGGCGCAGAGAATGTAATACTTGGCAGGCACGATTGTTAGTGTGTCGTGTGAACTGCGCCTGTCAGCTCAATATGGCTAGACCTGGTAAGGAGCCCTTTAAGAAACACTTTGCGGATGTAACTGCAAACAACTCTGTTTTCTTGCCCAGTACAAGAGTATCTAACAAAATAATAATTGCGTCAGCACAGATCCAGTGATTTCAATCTTTTGAAATCGAGAAGTCACCAGTACATGTGCTACAAGAAGTTAAAAGCTACATTAACACATATATTGGTCCAGAACGTTGAATTAAATGTTCGTTTTTGTATGTGTGCTTGCACTCCATCTGACATACTTACGTATGCAAACAATTTTGATATGTGTGTTAATTTTTACTGCAGTACTTACATGTGCCCTCTATTCTACTACATACATGAGCATTTTTTTGTACACAAGTTTCTACCAAAACTTTATCTCCGCCTGTTCACTTGCATGTGTGAACTCACTTGTTCTGCTTTCACTAGTCATATGCAAGCATATTGTGGCTCTGCACGTGCTGGCGTTCGTTCAGTTAGGCGAAGTTTTTCATGCAGGCCTGCACGTTTTCACATCAGCAGCACCTAGAAGCAGCCACAATAGCATGATAAACTGTGTGACACGTGTCACAACTTGCTGACTAAGTATCTTCTAAGCTGTGCATGGGCCAATTAAATCGACCAGGCTTGCAGGCTTGCCACAGTTGGGCTATGAGCTGGTAATGAGTAACTGTCCACCGCTCATAACTTGAATAATAACCAGATTCGTAGGCTTGTGTGGAAAACAAATCATTTTTACCAGGTACGTATATAATATCAACACGCCACTCCAGGCGAATATGCAGTGGTGCACACCTTGCTTTTTTTGTGTGTTTTTTTTCTGCTAAATCACGATGCGCGTACCTTTGATGGACGCGGAGGCTGCAGATGGCAATGGTGCAGTGTGCACAGCATGCAGCGCCTGAATGGTTTGCAGGCTTAATGCCTGTGACGATAGGGTGCAGCTAGCAAAAGCTAATTTTTGTACTCAATTTCTAACCCACACAATAGCATTACGTTACTTCACAGATGATAGGAGTGCATGCACCAAACCAAGGTAAACAATGCAATATGTTAAGTGCACAATTCCCTCTTATCACAAGGTCACTTACTGCCAACCACACTGGTAAGGGCTACCAGCATCGCCACACTTGCATAGACCGTGTTCATGCACTGCAGACTGGACAGGACAGGACAGTTTTCAAGACTGCATGCGCAACCACACCAAGAACCCCTTGGTATGGTTTCTTACATGCAAATGCACGTAAATGCGTGGTGTGACTGCTTACATCAATGACCTGCCCAAAGACACGCTCCTTGTTTCCAACAATGACGTTGAGGCAAGCCACAGCGTACTTTGCTTGCTTCACAGTGCCGTTTTCAACGAAGTTCTGCACCACAGGCAGCAGCCGCCTGCACAAGTGGCAACGTTTTAGTCCAGCATTAGCCTAGAGCACAATTAAAATAATAATAATTGAAGAAGACAAAGGTATTTAGGCATCTTATGGACCCTTTGTATGGTTACTTACATTAACTTACTATGCAATGTGATTAACATGGTATAATTGTAACTCGCTTACTTCATCCAAATGCAAATAAAGGAACATGCCACATTTCATGGGTGCAGTGCACATTTGTTCCTGAATAAAGGCACTGCGATGACAATATGATGGTGAGGGCTCAGCAATAACAATGCTGGTGGCATGGCAGCAACATGGTGACAATGGCCTGATAATAATGGTGATGACAGTACAACGACGATGAAAGTGTGACAGAGATAAACATAATAAATAGAGTTTGTTGACTGCAGTGGAGCACTCATTTATCCTCTTTACACTTCAGCATTACATCAACAGCATTATGCTTAAACTACGTTCAATAAGTGGTTACTGTTCTGTGCAGTAAAAGTTGCAACCATCAGAAACCTGGCAACATTTAAATACTGCAGCCAACAAATGAAAACACTGTTGATGCAACCACTCTGTGTAGAGCAGTGTGACATTACCTGGAACTACACATCCGTTGCAGAGGTGGCTCCTATTTAAGCTTCTTCTTGTCAGACGTCAGGTGATGACAATGAGGCCATCTTTCTTTAATGTGCATTTTACTTTGCACAACACTCTTTCCGAGCTGAAAGCATGTACCAACACTCCTACATGGCTCCCTGTTCTTTTACGCATGGAGCCAGAGAGGCAAGACTTACTGAGCAACGTGTGGGAAGCGCTGGTCAATGTCGGCGCCCACAAACGTGAAGATCTGTAACGTCATCTCAGATGCGGCGCTGTCATCTGCGCTTAGGAAGGACAGAAGCTGGCTGTACACTTCTTCACCAACAAAGGCTGCAGGGAATGCAGATGCCAGCACCTGCATGACAGTTCCGAGACCGCAGTTTAGTAGCCAAGCAGACAGGGTGAACCAAACAACGCTGGCTTGGGCTATTCGAACCACCTTTACATGATACACATGTAGTGTGCTACCGAGACCCAAGTGGTTGAAGTGATCATGTTGAAGAAAACAGTCAAGGCTGCAAGTGAAAAAGCCACAATTCAAGAGGAAAAAGACATATCTTTTGGCTGTGTAAAGAGAAAAGGCAGGAGTGGAAACAGAAAGGTCATCAAAGACATAGAGGTGACAAGAGGGAATGAAGTGGCATACTCAAGCCAACAAAGGAAAGATTTCAAGGATGCTGAAGGCCTAAATTCTAGGAGGGGTAAACAAATCTTATTTGTACAAACAACAAAAGATAATAAAATCTCCTTGGATGAAATTTTTTTGAAGCTGAGTAGCTGCTGAGTCGGGCACTTGCCGGAAGCTCCTTAGGGGGCTTTTCAAAGTTGAGTTTTCCATTGTAATGATGTCAATTGCCTTCCAGCATGATAGTAGTATCCAGCTTCGGTCAAACATACTTGTTGCGTTAAAGCCAAATGGCTGCAACATCCTTTACGCCAGGCATTTCGCGAGGCCAGCGCTAAAATATATAGCCATGATGGTTGCAGTCTAAACCAACTAGCAAAACAACAAAGATACTGCCGAATCTCGTTAATTTGAGCTTTCGGTTTATTCGACCTGATGCTGTGGTCCCGTCAAATATATGTGTATTCCAATGGGCGAAAACACTCGGCAATTCGAACCCGCAAGCATTTGCCACGGTTAATTTAAACATACTGCGCTCTGACTAGCATTCCTCTGACCTCGCCTAGCAACCCCGACGTTCGCTGCCAAGCTTCTTGCTGTTCGGTGCTGTGTTTTTCATTGAAACAATTTGCCGCTGTTAGCACTGGCACCGACTCCGCCTTTGTAATCCTCGCCAATGTCTTCAAAGTGCGCAAAGCACAGCGCGTTGCATAATGCCGGTTTCCGAAAGTCAACTTCGCCCCAATACAGTAATTTTACGCGGTGAAGCATACCAAAAGTTTGAAGGGGCAATTGTCATGGCACTTTATTTATACATTTTTTAAATACATTTATTATACATTTATGCTTTTATTATACATGCGTGCACCTCCCGCCTCATATCACAGTACGAGCATGAATACGCCTAATAACTGACTGTAATTTTTAAATATATGTGAATAAACCTTGTGAAACTTTCAACTCATTTGTTAGCTCAGTACACACGCAGGTAAGTCCTTCATTCAATTAGCTTCCTTTACTGCGAAAAAATTTTCCGGCCCCTTCGAGTTTGAATTATGTAAATTCGGCTGTAGTAGCACAGCTTGGTCGCTTCATCTGGCTTCGTCTAACTCCATGACAGCAATGACAAATGCCTGTCGTACGATGTGGACACACCACATTTCAACGTTTAAGCAACACGGGATTGTTTCCTGTTGGCAGCATCCTTGGCATAGCCCTGATACAGAGTTCGTAGCTTTGAAGGTTGAAAGTCACCCACCACCCCAGTTTTCAAGGAATTCAAAAAGGTGTATGAACCCTGGGAATGGGCAACAGGTAAGGTCAAGTGAAGAAAACCATCACAAGCTGTGACACAATATTAATAGTGGGACAAAAAGTTTCATGAAAATGAGAAAGGAGAACCATGCTAAAGAGGTGACACCAGCAACAAACAAAACAGACAAAATTATAATTAACTTGTGTCAGACATACCCAAAGTGTGAGATTTTAAGTTGCATGGAATTACATGACCACACATGACCAGGTGCTTTCTTTTAACAGAATTTTAAAAAATTACCTACGGCATTTAGCACAATTCTACTTATTGAACTAGAATACCTGAAGAGGTATACACTACTTACACTGAAGATTAATATGCATGATTGGCTAGTTATCAAAATTCCTCTAATTACCTTTTCAGCGAATTACTTTAGCACACATATTGCAACACATGAATTGAATCCAGTGATTTCACAAGGCACATGTACTTCGAAAAAATTTTGAGACTAGCGCCAGTTTTGAGATAAGTGCAGTCAAACTTAGTGTAACAATGCACTGTTGTTCCAGCTACCTTAAAAAAAAAAAAAAAAAACAATATGCCTTTTTATGCACTGAAGCTCAAAAGTTACTGGAACACTAATGCATTTTGTCAAAAACTTTGGGAAAGCATATCTCGAAACTGGTTTCATCCTCAGAATTCGTTCCGAGTGGATTTCACATTAAAGGTCACTGGCTACAATTTGTAAATTGCAATATGTTGTTTAAAGTAATTAGTTTGAAGTTAATTTGCAAAACCTGTTAATTAGTAAAATATTCACTTTCATTGTTTGTGCAAATAATAATGTATCCCTCGGAGAGTAATCTTGGTTATCAAGTATATGTGTGCTACATGTCGCGAATGATTTCATACGCGATGCACTATGTTTCTGTTGCTGATACGAGCTGTGAGAGAAGTCTGCCTAGCCTTTGAAGCATTGCTTGCTGTGAATGAAATGGGAGCACGGTTGGTGAAAAGCATCTGCTATACAGCCATACTCATGTCTTCATAATGACAGTTCCATCGGTCATTTTAACGAAATTATGCAAATATGAATTAACTGCTCGTCGATCACACTTTAGCACAGTCGACAAGAAGATGTGCAGAGAGAGAAAAATGCCAGCATGGCAGCAGGTACACACATGAAGCAGCTGCAGGCCGCGCAGTGCCGAGTTGGTGACGCCCATATGGATGTCGATGTCGCCTTGGCCGAGGAGCGAGTCACGCACGTAGGCCAGGATCTGCTTGACGCCAGCACTGTCCACCATTACCGGTGCCACCCGCTCCAGCAACTGCTTGATGATCACATAGAAGCTGTTGGTCTGCACGGGGTAGCCCAGACTCTTCAGGACTTCTTTCTGAAGAAATATGAAGGAAAAAATAAAGAAATGAGCTCTTGGCACTTATCCCAAAGCTCCTTCACATTGTTTTCCATCAAAGTTAAAGAACTGCCCCTTCCCTGGCACAACCTTGTCAGCTATGCTTCGAGCATCCAGTGAAGAACACAAGCCCTGCCAAGTTCCTCCTGCTGAACTACAAGGCAAGGGAGGCATGCATACAACTTGTGTGAAGTTGGGGAACAGTTACAAAACACTAAATCAGGAGGTGGTGGACGAGGTGAAATAATGCCACTAACTTAGAAAGTCAATCAAAACAGCATTGATAGAGGTGTTTCACACATGCCCATCTTTGGCTTTGAACTACTGCCAACCCAGATGATGATTATCCTGGTAGGATCACTTTTTAAATATCAACATCAAATTTTGTACGCACGCAGCTTTACACTGCATATCCATTGTTTTCAGCTTCATTGGTGCTATCTGAAATAATGCCATCAATTTCACCAAAGCTTGAAGCTATTGCCCCAAAGAAACGCAGATGTTTTAAAAGGTGCAAGAGATCCTTAGTGAAACATATTACTTTTTGGTAATTCACATCAAAAGTTCCAGGTCCTAAACAAAATTTCTGCTTCCTAGACTTACTGCAACCTAACATTGTCTCTCAAATGCAGTTAATTTCATTCAAATCGGTCAAGTGGTTGCTTAATAAAAGCAGTTCTGCATTTTACATGTATGTGATTAGAAAAATCGGAGCTGGCTCCTGAGCTGAAGCTTCCTTTCTTGTTTTCCTAAATCTTCATCTCTAACACACTGCACAGTATGCATTTGCACCTTAACAATGCAACACAGACACCTAAACACACATGCCCTAACCTGCAGTGTACAGCATCTTGGAGGCATGCACTTTACAAGGCTTTTTAGCTTACCACTGCACTTGCTGATGATGTATGGACATTTTGATAGTTTGCTATCATCCATGACAGCCTCAAAATACAGTGGCAGATACACCACTGGCCAACACAGGAAGGAAGAAAGAATTTGTACAGAGGAGCCAGCCAATTACTTTCAATTTGATGACATCAAGGCGGAGTAAAAATTATCTCAATATCGGCATCTCTCAGGAACTGTTTCGGAGCGTGGACGCACAAAGGCCAGATGTGGTGTGCTTTTGTGGGCAGAGTTTCTAATAAATTCTTAGGTTGTCACCAGGGTTCTCCCCACGGTGGGCAGTGGTGGAAATGCAGCCCACCACTTCGGTTCACTGGTAAAATTTTCAAATTCTTTTCTTCGTTCACAATCCTCTGATGTTCCTTTATCATTATCACATGGGGAAATAGCATATTTACTCACATAACAAACGCACTTCTTTTCCTGAAAAGCTTGCATAAAGTTGGGGGGTGGTGCGTTCATTATGTGGGATAAAAATTTGAGTGACCTTTTTTCCACGTCACCTTTAAAAAGTAGAAGACACGGTACACTTTGGCATCCAATACGGCTTCGGACGTGCCTAAACAGCAGCCAGTTCCAAGGCTATGTTTAGTTTATTCACAGGGCTTAGGCACAAAAGGTGCTGAGCGCACTGTGAATGTGCATCCGCTCGACGTTGACAGCATGCGGGTGCACAGCATGGAGGAAAACGGTGCGCAGGCAACGAAGACGGTTGCTTGCTCACCCAGCATGGAATGCTTTGCTCGGCATGAAACACACTGGGTGCCATCGTACTCTAGTGCGTATGCGTCCTTGGACAGCTTGCACTAAGCAGAGAAGTTTATTGGTGTGCTTCGACTACAATGCAGTCTACTTATAATGATATCAAGAAGAACGAGAAGCCTGATCGTTATAACTGATCATCGCTATATCTGGACTGCCTTAAATAAAGTTACTGTTGAACATACCTTTGTAGCTCCAAAACCAAATTAGGCACTTGCAATAAAATAGCGACATTGTAGAAAGTAGGCTGTGAAAAATAAAATGTTTATACCTCTAAACAGCATGTCAAGTATTAGGCATGTTGAAATAGTGAGAAGTCTGCACTTTCTTTTGCGGAAGTTTAAGGTTCACAACTGCAGTGTGCATCGTGTCCAGCTGCTGCACGAACACTGGCAGCTATAATTTAGCATGCATAAAATCAATGAGAGACTCCATCGACGACAGAGCACTTTGAGTGAACAATTGGGGTTGGTGTCAAACAAGGGCCTCTGGCAATCTTGCAGTCACTCTGCTGTTGTTGCCTTCGTCGCACAATGCTGCCGTCTGTCGCGACAACAATTGCCGTGTCACAGATCTCTTCACAGCACGAAGCAGCACTATCTCCACTCAGAAACTCCTCCATCGAAGCACCACCTGTTTTATAATCAGCAGCGACATGCTCCCAGAGTTCGGTAATGTCAGCGGCTTCCACCGTATTGTTTACCCGTGGGAGGGGGGGGGGGGGGGTTCGTTGTTGCACACAAAGCCAACCTTTTCCATTGATTGGCATGGCCACTACTTCTAGCCTTCATGATCGTGGTGCTCCCAATCTTCAGAATTGTCTATATCATCGAATGTGCGAGCTTGTAGTTTGAGTTTGTCAAAGTTTGCATCTTTGGCTCAAGCGACACCGCTTCAAGCTTTGATGGCGCACCTACCGCTGCTTCCGTGGCACATTTCTGCGCTAGCTAAGTAAGAAAGGGAGCGCAGGCGCAGTTTGCTCCTCTCATGTTCTATTTTTCGCTTTTTCTGGATGCTTGCATGATTGCTGGTGATGCAGATGCAAAGCAGCTGGCATCATCTTGTGTCACGCTGCACCAACTTGCGATGCTCTCCGTGGCTTTCGCAATCAGTGTGCAGGCAGCACACGCTGTGCAGTAATAGCGGCAACTATGAACTTACGTAGGCAAACTTTTCGCCCCGTCTCCAAAATGCAGATTTCACGATTACAGTGAAACCTCATTAGAAAGAGCACCACATTAATAAACTTGCCAAAAAGTGCCAACTGCAAAGACATGCTGAGTTCATCCCGATGCCGCAATTAAAAGGAAAGCGATCACGTGTGCGGAGACGGACGGAAATCTGGCCGTATCACGGGCGTTTGGAGTTCCCAAATCTTGCACGTGGGACTGGTGTAAACAGGAGAGGCGTCCTACACTGGCGGCTGCTACGTACGGCACAGCTGCACAGCCCCTATCTTGAAAGTGATCTGCAATGGAGACAAGAGTCTACGCATCTAGGCGCACCACGCTGTGTTCTCGTCTTAGTTCGTGTTGAAGCGAGAGGCAGCACAAAGGTCAATTCCCTCACTCCTGCTACCGAAATTCCCCACTCCAGTGTTTAATGTTTCCGCAGTCATTGAGTTAGATGTGTTCATGCTTATGCGGGCGTGACACCATGCTTGTTAATTTAGTTAGTAAGCAAATGTTGAAAAGTTTATACAACCAATAAAACTACTATCCTTACTTTTCGTATAGCTGTCTACTAATTTGATATCGTAATCGATGCTTTGCCTTTCATGCGAAACTGCGACTTTTTTTATTATTTATCACAACTTTTGTGCATTGGGAGTAGATCTTTGTTTTTTCCAAATGGGAGAAAGTTGTACTTCTGTATGAAATAATGAGGGGCGTGGTACTGTAAAGGACTTTTCTTTCTTTAGGTGATGGCAAACAGGTGCGTGTTAAAATCGAGGGCGCGTTAGAATCGAGTACGTACTATATGTTTCTTTTTTTCTCACAGCTCAAATCCATAAGTTGATACTCTAACGTCGACTCATCGTTATAAGCAATACATAGTTACATGTGGTGGTATCATTATAAATTGACTGCACTGTAATCCAGTTTAAAATGCATGAGTTTGGGTCGGAACTGGGAGAAATTTCGAACAAAAGTGATAATTTGAGTCAATCAGCCTTGTTATAGAAAGGGTTTACTGTATTTATATCAGGTGAGCTTCTGAATTGGCTGGGTGTTTTTTTAGGTAAAATGCAAGTCAAGGAGTAAATTTTTCCACATATGAAACAGCTCTCGAAAATCTTTTGTTCATGCTTGTGGACATGAAGGTATCGCAGAAAAATATAACATTTCCTCAGATTGCTTTTAATTATGTTGAAGATGCAGAAAACGTGGTGAAACTGCATTTGCAGCTGACACAATTACAATTTGTTTGAAAAGGTTAAAGGAGCATGGGCATGACATATTTTACTTATATTTTTTTTTGCATCACATAAAGCTACAAGCACTTCAAAATCTGGAATATACAGACAAGTTTCAGAGCACCTTAAATAATGATCTATAATACTTGTTTCTGCAAACCAGTTTCAGTATCCAAGAGGTGGACGAGTCATGAAAACATGAAATGCTGGCTCGCTCTGTTCTCCGGTTCACTCACATGCAGCAGCTGCATGTGAGCACGTCTTGAAGAAACGCATGCAACACTCTTGTTTATTTTTTCATGAGAAGCGTCACCATAGCTATCCTTACTGCTACACAATGCCAAAGAACTTTTGCTCTTTGCCACGACAATGCTGATGGCACGGGTATAGCATTTCGACGCTAAATTTAAGTATTAAATATAAAATATCTTAGAAGTGTTTCCTAACCTTCATTAATTGCTAAGAGTAATCTTTTTACGTGCAAGAAGTGCCTAATGGAGTTTCTAAAGCTTTAGAACTACCACTGCTGAAGAAAACACCCTTCCAATGCCACACCTTGATTCATCAGCATGCCATAAAGCAAACAGGAACATGCTTACATCCAGAAGTGAGGAAAACAAACACACCACACTGCGCTCAGCTTCGACGCAGGAGGCGCCACCATGGAGCACATTGTTCATGTGGATACGCAGGCGCTGGTTGCCCTCCAGCAGGGTGCAGAACTTCATAAGGTATTCCTGGGCCTTGACCGAGTCGGGCAAGTTACGCGAGAGCAGGGCTACACGTGCCAGCAGTTGCCGCTCACGCTCCTCGCCAGCGGGAAGCAGGAGGGCCTCAAGGACGGCTCGCATCTGCTGCCGCACTGCGCACTGGCACTTGAGCAGTTCGTTGAATGCCTTTACGGCGTGGTCATCCACCGTGGCAAACAGCTGGTACAGCTTGTGCATGCGCTCCTCCACGGGCAGCTGGTAGGGCACCAGGCACGTGTGGAGGATGCGCTCGACCAGGAGCCGATCTTCCAGGGCCGTTTGGTAGTACACGTGCAGCACCTGCCAAACGAATCACACCCCCATGAGAAGGAAACCAAAGTCAAGGCAGTTTCATCGCAACCCAGACTGATTGACTGACTTATTGATCGGGTTTGCAATATGCGATGGCTTCATTTAATCTAAGCAGCATTGTAAAATGACTTCAGGAAATCGGAGGTGTCCCAAAGCAAGACAGTGACTATTGGACGCTGGAGTGAAGAGCTCAGGATTATTGCATCCACATAGAGTTGCTTAACAAGCACACAAGAAAGCATGGTCCACCAGTATTTTTTCATCCTGCCCCATTGAAACAGTGCTGCCGCAAATGGTAATCACACCTGTGACGTAGTGCTCAGCAGCGAAATACCAAAGCCACTGAGCCGTCACTGTTAAACAGGAAAGAAAGGTGGTCAATGATGAAATGGGTGCTTATTCTGTTCCTATCGCACACGCAACAGCATTACATGCATCAGTGCAATGCTCTTTCATAAAGAACAGTGGTGAAGGCAGCATGTGTATTCGGGCTAGTTGATACGAGCTTTTCCGAGGTGCACGAAAATGGAAATGTGTATGCATGTTCTCTAGTTCCATTTCCGTCCTTGCATGCTGCACAAGAGAGAACAGCGGGGAAAAGGGAGCAGCTGGCTTCCTGCAGCCATGTCTGATAGGCTTCAACACCTCAAAGATAGTTTGAGGGATGCTGCCTGCAGACTGTTTTATCGGGGAGGAGGAGGAGGAATGTAGCCTCAAACCGGCATGCTGCGCCGCTCTGCTCCTTGCATTAATATGTGTGGATTGCTTTTTCTTTCAGCAGCAGCTTGAAATGATAGCAGTGTCATTGCAAATTAGTACGATTCTAACGTGTTCCATCTGTTGATTCTTGCGATTTCAGAGAACTCAAAGTGAATGGGCTACCACTGTGCTGTAATCAGCTGCAAAAATAAATTTCTGAAGTGAATGAGAACTGCAGTATCAGCCGTGGCGACTCCATGGACTCTGTTTCTGTGTTTGCAGACAATCAAGCATGTGCTTTGAATTGCCAGCATAAGGAAAAAGGACTTGATGCCATCAGCTTCGTCGCGTGTATATTGAGAAGACTGTTTCGCGTGAGAGCATGGCGACAATATCGGAACCCATGATCTAACTGGTATACGAACAAAATGTGTGTATTTGAGTCAGTCAACTATTGCAAATGGATGAAGTCAACTATTTCTTTGTACGGGCACATTAAAGTTATTCTGTTCAAATGTGTTCCAAGATTACCATGCTTGGCAACCAACATGCTGGTGGATATTGATCAAGGACACATTATCAAAACAGTCCTTGTCGACTAAGAAAATCAAGGAGTGTTCTTTTTTATTCTGTAACCAAAGCAATGCCTGTGTGCCGGCTGTCCCTAGTTCCTGTGCTTCCGACTCTGGTCGGCAAGCTGTCTGGCTGATGTTATGCATTGCGTGCTGTATTCAGAAAATAAAGTTGCTGTTGCAAAGAGCGGTTCATTTTTCAGCTCTCTCAAGTCGGCAAAGTGCCCTTGCACAGGCACCACTGGAGACCTAAGAGCGCACACATTCTTTCAATGTGTTGCGTGCATCTGGTTGATTGTGGCACATTCACAGCCAATGTCATTAGGTCGTTTTATTCATGTTAATGGCCCTTCCGATAAAGTTATTTCACAGCTTATTTTGTAAAGCTTGATGCCTAGGTGCCTAATAAACAGAGCTTAGAAAATTGTACCGCAAAAATTTTAGGAGCGCGAAACTAGCAAACGGTGCTTCCTCAGAGCTTTGCAGTTACCTGAATTGGGATGTACACTGCTACAACACACCACATAGCACAGACAGACAACTCTGATTGTTCTCACTTAAGTGATAGATTAATAAATTTCAAGGCTAGAAGTACAATAATGGCATGCTGCACATATGTTACGTACTGACAATGTTCAGACTTGACTCGTCTCCTATTTCGATTGCGGGCAGAACTGGGGCAGTGCCTCTATGCCTGTAGACATTCAATATTGCAGCTATATCGAAGCTCAAAGCTTAGTAACGACATGCAAAGAAGTTTCCCAATACCCAAAACTTGTTGACACCTCTCGGGAAAATGCGAAACCTCATCACTCATTGTCAACAGCACGTTCACTGTGCACCCTCCAGTGCGATCCCACATACAGTGAAATCTCGATATAATGAACTTCAGGGGACCGCGGTAAATTGTTCATTACTCTGAAAGATCGTTATAGTGAAAGCCCTGAAATTAACCATTCCGCCCATCAACCCATCAGTTCATAAGTTGTCACCATATGAGCTGTCCATGAAAACGTCGCTGTTGGCTCTTGGCACGCGCTGTTGCTACCGTATAGTGCGGAATATAGGTTGTTTTTTTCCAAAAAATATTGCTAAAAGTTCACCCCTCGACTTATATACCGTCCTTTGGCACAACATGAATAGTCGTTTGGCAACATGTAGGAGCGCAGACCTTTCGGCATCCGCATCGTTATCGCCTCCTTGGTGACCGACGCGGCCCAACTCGCGGGCGCCGCGCGGCTCTTTATTCTATGGCGCGGTGCACCCGGAGCTCGAAGACGGTGGCGGATTTCGTCCGCGAGCATCGTGCCAGATCTTTGCCAGTGACTCATCCGCATCAAAGCTATTGAGATCGCCCGAGAATCCAGACTGCCCAAGGAACAATTCAACGGCTCCATTTATTGGATTCGTCGCTTCATACGGCGCACATCAATCTGTCAGAAGCTGCCAGAGGCATACAAGGACAAGCTGGTCGAATTCCAGTGCTACGTTAACCGCCTCCTGCAGCAGCATGGCTACATATTGGGACAGATCGGCAACGCTGATGAAACGCCGGTGTGGTTCGGCATGCCGTCACCCACCACAGTGTGCGAACGCTGCGCAAAAGAAGTCAAGCTTCTTTCTACGGGGAACGAGCATTCGCGCTTCACGGTGATGCTTGCGTGTACTGCAGACGGCAAAAAGCTGCCCCCATACATAATATTCAAGAGGAAGACACTGCCGAAAGAGGCTTTCCCGCGGGATGCCGTTCGCGTGAATGAAAAGGGCTATATGTATGAGGCCCTCATGCTCAATTGGATTAAGACCGTCTGGAATCGGCGACCCGGCGCACTCTGCGGTGTCCGAGCATGCTCGTTTTGGATGCCTTTCGTGGGCATCCAAGACGAGCAGGTGTGAAGCAGGCACTCCGCGACGGGAGGACGGAACTCGCCGTCATTCCAGGAGGCATGATGTCAACACTTCAGCCACTGGACGTCGTGCTTAGTAAGCCCTTTAAAGACCGTGCCTGTGAACAATATAATCAGTGGATGGCCGGCGACAACCCGACGACCCCAACCGGCCGGCTGCGCAGGCCGCCTCTCGCCACTGTGGCCACATGGGTGTCGCAGGCTTGGCGCTCGCTGCCCGACGATATGGTGGCGCGGGCATTCAAGAAGTGTTGCATTAGCAACTCCTTGGATGGCACCGAGGATGACATGTTGTGGGACGCAGCCAGTGAAAAGCAGTCGTCTTCGGACGAGAGTTCAGACAGCTCAAACGAATGAGCAGGTGACGAGTCTGGCGGCACCACTAAATAAAACGAAGTTTTGTGCCTTATAATTTTTATGTTGACTTCTTTGCTTCAATGTAAGGGGGTCGACCTCTATTGCGCCTCGACCTATATTCCGCATTATACGGTATTTTACATAGTTTCTGCCACCACGCCCCACCGAAACGCTGTATAATAAGAGTGACGCATGCAAAACAGACGCTGACGCCGAAGAAACTACTGAAGAAAAGGTAGCTTCATGTCACCTCCAAAGCTCTTGCTTTTTGTTTGTTTTTCACATTTCTTGCTGTGGACACCACAACTTTCTCACTCGAGGCGGACACCTGAACTATGTCAAAGCGCAAGCGCGTGTAGATGACACCGGCTGAAAAGCGCAAAGTGGCACTATGTCGCATCCCTGCGAGTACGGCTGCAAATAGAAGCGCAAATGAAAGAGGCATGTGCAGAAAGAAGGGTCAAAGAAGGAAGAGACACACCTCTGTTACTAGGCGACTCTTTTCTAGGTGGAGTATGCACTAACAAAACCTGATGCGTCGTCATCTCCACTTGCCCATGTTCTTTTTTTCTCGAGCGCCATTTCAGGGTTCCCGAACACATGCGCCGCGACATGCGCTCTCTGTGCCTTGTGATCTGCTAACCTAATGTTTTGGTTGCCATCAAGGATACACGAAAATCTAGGAATCCCCCAGGTTTCTGAATATTAGTTTGTAGTACTGAGGCGTTAACATCATAGGGAAACGGAATAATGACTGTTATTCTGAAAAGCTTGGTATGTATTCTGAAGTTCGCAGTTCTGGAATATTTTTACATTGAAACTAGAAGAAGTCTGCAGGGGATTTTTGAAAAGTTTGTTAATCTGAAAAGTTTGTTAATGTGGTGTTCATAGTAACAAGGTTTCACTGCACCAGCATGATGCCAGACGATAGATGGCGCTGTGATCACAAAATGGTGGCACCCTCAATAAAACAGTCTATAGGATTCGAGGTTAATTTCAACCACTTGAAGTTCCTTGACGTGCAACGTGGCCATGACGGCAAGTAGACGAACCTACGACCACATGCTGAGCAGTGGGATGCCACAGTTGCTGTGCCAGGATCCTATTCTACTGACCTTGTTCTTGATCCAAGAGATGCACTCCAACGTGGAAGCTGGAAGGTCGGGGCTACTCATGTGTTGCTTGTAGAGGTGGGCCAGCCCCATTAAGGCCTCCTTGCGGATCTTGAACTTCTTATCCAGTGTGCGCTCCTTGACAAAATTGAGCAGCTCCTCGGTGACCGAGCCGAAGTCCTTCTTGGCTGCGCTGATGATAGCCATCACCACCTCATATCGTACGGACTCCGCAGGGTCGTGCTGCCGCTGCCGCAGTGACTCTGCAACACAATGCATGCGCTATAACAGGACCCTATAATAGGCAAGGACAAAGAAATTAATTATAGCTGAAGTGATCAGATGCCCTGTTTTAATGGGCCCACTATCACTCTCGCAACTGTGACGTGCTTTTATCCTTCACAAGAAGGAAATAGAAGAGCAGAATACTCCACCAAGCACACACGCAGTTGTCACATGTGCGTGTGCAAAGAACTACAGTCAATTTACATTCTTTCAACCCTGACGGGACCAACGAAACTGATCTAATTATCCCATACGTTAAGTTGAACAAGATGCAAGAAAAACATTAAAACACACCACTGATTCATTTGGCAGTATTTGCTATTCTAACACGCCCCTGAACCAAACGCACACCCACTTTCCATGTGCCTAAAGTAGAACTTACCTATATAGAAATGACATTAAAGCTACTAAACAAAGTAGAAATCTAATGTGCACCTGAATTCTTGACAGGAAAATGGGGCAAGCGTCTAATATGTGTTGCGTAATGACGAATTATTTCCTAAAGTCTGCTTCGCCTCACCATTCTTAAAGTCAGCTTTGCTGCAATACAGATGTGCTATGTTTCAATGCATACAAATGACAAGGCGGATTATGGAAAATTTTTTTTTTCTCGCAACATAACAAACCGAAGAAAGAAAGGCAGCCATTAGAATCAGGTAAATACTGTACTCAGATATCGTGAGCTACACTTATTGCTTGAAAATCTTCCTCAGGCAGGCCAAAAATAGGCATTTTCAACGGGAGATGACATGTTTTCACTGCATTCACTGTCCCCTAAGCTTTGCTGAGACATGCTGCCACTAAAGGGGTCACTATTAGTCATGTGCAGACATGGCAGCGCTAGAAAAGGAGATGCTCACCAACCTGGCCACACTTCTTCCCCTCACGCAGGCTTAATTTCGTTACCACAAGCTTACTCCCCACCTTTCCTCTTGCTCGCGTGGGAAGACAGCACTCATCAAGCCAACCCTTGGCTCACCCTCGCACCCAAAACAGATAGTGCGCGGGGCGCGATAGGATCCTATCACACTTGGACATTATACTGAACATGACATTGCTCCACTTTGGTTGTTGCTCTCGGTCATGCGTTGTGAAATTTGAGAGTTGCAGCCCCTGAGAGAGCAGCCACTTGTAACTCGTCCGTCTGACCATCAGCATCCACAGAAGTTTCCGTTTATTGTCTTAGTATATCTTCACGGCAGCAATGAAATTTCATTATATTGAAATCGTGTATAAGCAAATTTCATTAACTGAAGTTCTAAAGACATGATGTTCTATGGTTCTATGGACAAGTAGTTATAAACAGCTAAATTGTTACATCCAGAATTTCGTTATGTCAAGATTTAACTGTATACTATTTCACTATTTGAGTACGCCAAGTTACAAGGCATGCATTTGGGGCAATGTTTTGGTTGAACACTGATCTAGACCGTAAGCTTTGGCGTAAATGTTGTGAAGGAGAGTTATCCTAAGCTTTCTCCTGGTTTAGAAGAACTTGTTGTTGGGCGAGTTGGTACATATTAGCGAACATTGTTTAACTGCACGAATAAACGGACCACAAAGACAGCATGGGACAAGGACGGGCGCAGGTACTGCGCTCGTCCTTGTCCCATGTTGTTTCTGTGGTCTGTTTATTCGCGCAGTTAAACAATGTTCGCTTTCTCCTGGGTCTGGTTAAAAAGAGGAGCCCCACCCACCTGTGATGTCGTTCCGCAGCTTGGGATGGTTCAGCAGGAAATGCATGGAATACTGGACGCACCGCATTCGCACATGCTCGCTAATGTCATTGAACCTGAGAAAGAGAAAGGAAAAAAAAAATATGTATGTTAGGTGGCCTTGAAAGAATGCTTGAAAGGCATTTAAGGTAAAGTCAGCATTATAATTTTATAAAACACGAATTCTGCTAAAAAATGATGATTTCTGCCTAGTTTGCACTTGGAATCATGAAATATTCGGGCTTCTAAAAAGCAAGTGGAGATATTTATGGTACAGTCGCTTGCCCCATAGACTTAATATAATGAGATTTGAGGTTTTAGATGCTGTACCGTGCGCTACTCTATTTTGCGGACTGTGCCTGCACAATGGTGAGTATCGAGTGAGTCGTCACAATGAGCAAGAAGAGAAATATTTTTGTCTACATCAGCTGTTAGTGTCTTTCTGGTATTGATAGCATGGAAGGGATGCATTGAATATGTGCCAGCCTACTCAATCCAGTAGCTACCAGCTGTGGACAAACAGGACAAACGGCCAAGACAAGAAGCTTTATCCTAGCAAGCCTGCCTCTTCGTAATTTTCATCTTGTCATTCACCGTATAAATGCCCATTTGTTGTCTAAAGTGCTAATACAGCAGCATTATCTCAGACAACATTCAAATATGCCTGCTGCCATCGAGCTTTGCTGTTCGGAATCATTGAACAACTCAAAATGGTACAAATGGCTTCTTCACTGTTCCTGACAAAAGCTATGGTGAAAAAGGCAGTGATCATTTGGCTAGTGGCCACCAAAGACTGTTCGAAATTACCAAGCACTGCATATTTTCCTCAGGCACCAACTGCGTTTATACTGGGGACATGACACTGGTTGACGTCATGATTCACCTAATCCCAACCAGGCATAGAGGTTTGTACGGACCCAAATGCCTACCAGCCACTTGTGCAATAACTCTACTGAAGCCGGCAGCCAAATCTGAATAACAGGTCAGGGTTCGTACAGGTCGCTGAGACAGAAATTCAAGGATATTCAAGGTCTTTCACAACCCTATCAAAGCTCTTCAAAGAGTGCAGAGCGGCATCCCATGTAGCAACTTTTTACTATAACATATTCAAAACACTATAGCTAAGGTTCAAGACAATGAAGTTGGTGAAATCGGCACTTTACTTCGTCATATTGAAATAGGACTTTTTATGCAAATAAGTACAGTGGCTGACATTTTTTTTGCATGGAAGGGGCCGTAAAACTTTTTGCATTATCTCGCAAAGGGGATAAAGATCCGAATTTTATGATGAAAAAGTCATTTCTAAAAAAAATTTTTTTAGTCCGCAACCAAAGATATGCTTTCATGCCATGTTGGCAATGTCTTTACATCGACGGTATGACACAAAGCCTGCAAAGCTTTCGTGTCCACTTTGCTGCGGCGGCTGATAGCATCGCCCATAGTGGGATGACCTTGCGCTTGTTGTAGATTAACTTCAAAGATAAAGCACGAGGGCCGTGTATCTATATGTATATATAAAAGTGTGAGCTGCCACATGCGCTTTTGTGCCGCGCACCCAATGCGGCAGGATTTCGCCGAATCGCAAGTCTCGCAAGCCTTTCTCCAGTCTCCCTTCTACTATTCTGAAACACGAGTCCGACAGCGCCGACGGAGAAAGGATGGAAGGGACACGGGAGAAAACGTGAGAGGGTGTGACTGCGACGAAGTCATGCTACGTGGGTTCAAGAAATTCAAGGGTTTTCAAAGGAAAAAAAAAAAAAAAATACAGGACTTCCAAGAGTTTTGAAAACATACTTTTCAATTTCAAGCGTTTTCAAGGACCTGCGTGCACTCTGACAGGTTGGCAACTGAAATCAGACTGCAATTCTGAATTCCAGGCTGTGAACAGATGCCAGGCGGAAATCAAGCTTTCCTCATAGATCTCGCACCACTTAAACTTTTGGATATGAGAGTACATCAATGTTTTGTTGAATGCCAAGGTGCAACTATGTGACACAGCAAGGCAAACCTGTACGAGGGTCTTAAAAGTCTACTCAAGCACAGCAATACTACTATACAATACATTATCATGCATTAGAGAATGCTTATACGACAGCTGTCTTCTGCAGCATTAAAATCTCATTCAAATATGTTAGCCAGGCAAACACAACCTTAACAGAAACGTTGGGACTTTTGAGCATGCAGCCCAAATTTAGGTGCTCGGTCCACAAGTTAAACCCAACATTTTGTCCAGCAGGACTCACCTGCCAAGAAAGCAGTTCCATAGAGGCGGGTTGTGCGAAGCCAGGTCCGAGTTTTTGTCTGAGAACATGCGGGCGAGGAGCTTTGTCACGCTCAGCCGCTCCTTCTCATCGTTGCACTGCATAAAGGACAAACCCAAAAGTCCATCATCTAGTAGTTGAAACGCCAACAGAGTGTAGCAGAAATATGCAGCCATACAGCTCACTAGGGCTATTGGCTATATGTGCCTTAAAATTGCGAAAATAATGAGCCTAGATAGTGATTTTTCTGGACGAGTTCAGGCTCATGCAAGCATTCTCTACTGTATCCCGATGGCTTCGCGGTGTCCGTCGCTTGCTCCTCGCTACAGCATTCGCCAAGCTGGCAATAAGGTGGCATGAGCATGCTGGGTAAGACACTTGAACACTAACTGATGAAAGCTAGCTTCTTTTGCCTTGGCTAATAATTTAACCATTTCAGGATCAATGACGTAAATATACGACGCCACACACAATTCTAAAATGGTCACTGCCGTATATTTACAGCTTCGTCAGTATGTTTAAATAGTGCGCCAATTTCATAACTTTTTCTTGCCTGGAATGTTCCACCAGTAAGCGGGAATAGAGAGAATTATTTTATCACACATTTTTCTCTAGGTTTTCATTGCATGGTTTGTTTGCTCCGGCGCATCTACTACTGCTCGCGCATTGGCGTGCATGCGGCAGCTAGCTTGCATTTTGTTCCACCGGCGGTTTGAGCTCCTTGCACTCGCAAACATGACGGCTATCTCGTTACTAATCGCTTAAAGGGTGACTGCCTGTTACTTACTCATGTATTGCTCACAGGGGTGCACATGCGAAGGATGCCGCCTTGCATGCATTTCTTTTTTCAGAGACGCGAATACTAATCGCCTCTGGTTGACGATAAGATGAAGGATTAGCGGAAGTTTGTCAAACGTTTTGCTTTTCTGACGGGCGCACAACCACAGCTTTTTTTCAGTGTGCTCACCCACACAGTTCGATTACGCCATGGATGTAAATATTAGTGTAAGAGGAGGAACATTTGAGACTTGCAAAATATTGTCTTGCGTGCATTTTTCTAAGCCTTTCAACTATGCGTATAACAATGCATCAATTTTTGAATTCTTATAAGTTAATTTTCTATTTCTATTGTTGGTATTCATGAATAAACAGTACATATATACCAATGCAAAATATTTTTTTGAATTAGGTCTCTCTGAAGAATTTAAATCTGCAACAAAAAAATCAACCCTGGGCAGTCGCATGTGGCGAAAAAAATCTACCCTGAAAGGTTTAAGGAATGGACGTCATTTGTCTAAATTGTATGCATGTGTGCGGATGTGAGGGGGGTTAAAGCTTGAAATTATCTACTCCCCAGGGAACCACAAGTGCAAAAGTTAAGCACAAGGTGTCAAGATAGCCACACAGACTTTCCTCACAAGATAATGTGGGCAAATGCAAAACTTAGTACAGTCCAAGTGTACCTTTGCATATATTGATGAGCTGAGACACAGAGCTGAAAGCATGAAGAGGCACAGCTTTTGCACAAAGCTTACTGCAATGTGTGGCAGCACATGCTAGTGCTTACAGCCACACACAACAAAAACAGTCAAATTTCGATAACTTGAACTTGAAGGGGCCTAAAATTTGTTCTAATTAAAAGAAGGATTTGTTTTTGAAGTATTTGTGCATCATAGCACGATGCACGAATGGACCGAGTCATGAAATATTGCAGTGCGCAAGCACACAGCGAGCGAGGACCACGAAACTGCCCACGCCGGCTAACGCTCGCTTCCCGATAACGGCAGAAAACAAAACTTCTAGGAGCAAGCTGGTGCCGCCTGCGCAGAGGCACACGCGCAGAGATTGTCGAAGGTGAGCGAGTTGAGAGGGAGGGCGAGGGGAGTGTAGTTGCAAGGAAGAGCGGGAGGGAAGCGGATTTGCTTTTCTGCCACCTAAGACTGCCACCGATGCAGCGATGTTGCTGAGGCTGAACTGAGCCTCTGCCACTGCTTTCCCCTGTGTGCTCGTGTGTTTTTCTTTCGTCTGCTGACAGACTGACGCTGTGTTTACGTTCTTCGTCCTGCGTTTTTAACATGACTAACATCTTATCAGAATGATGAAGTCGTTTCCACTGATCATAATTATGTTGGTGCACTCCCTTCTGTTGTGGTGTCGTTACGTTCAAAAGACAAGGAGAACGAGGTACTGGGTGTCGCCTTCACGTTCTTGTATTCAGGGTCTGTCTTGTCATACATAATCAGATATGGTGCACTCTCTCCAACAACCTTTCCATCGGGACATCTCGGTTAGGCATGTCATTGTAAAAGAACAAGCGCGAAAGACACCAACCAACCCAACCAAAACAAGCGAGAGCTGATGCAAGCAAACGATCGTGCGAAACAAGCAGTCCGGCTGAACCAGACTCGAGCACGAATAGAGTGGTCGGGAGGGTCCGCATGATACCAGTTTCCCACGCATATGTCACTATGGTCTCCTCCGCTCGTGGCTCGTTTGCAGCAGTGGCGAGACACGAAAAATCTGCCCAGGACCGATCCCTCCCGTGGCACGCATTTTGCTGCCAGTGTGGCTAGGGCATTACGGCACAACATAGAAACGGCGACCTTTATATTGAAAGAGGGTGAATTTTCCGCCATTTTTTTCTTCCACGCCGATCATTGAGGGGTTTCTCGTAAGCCTTTCCTCTATGGCGGGGTCAGAGCAATGCTGGTCGGAGGCGCTGCCGCATGATTTGGGGCGCTGCTGAGAGCATTGTCGGAGCACGGTATGATTGAATTAACTGTCACAAATGCTTGTGCGTTCAAATTACCGGGCATTTTTGCCCCTTGGAATACACATAACTTTGACATGACCAAGCTGTCAGTTTGAACTCGCCGTGGTTGCTCAGTGGCTATTGTGTTAGGCTGCTGAGCACGAGGTCGCAGGATCGAATCCCGGCCATGGCGGCCGCATTTCGATGGGGGCGAAATGCGAAAACACCCGTGTGCTTCGATTTAGGTGCACGTTAAAGAACCCCAGGTGGTCGAAATTTCCGGAGTCCTCCACTACAGCGTGCCTCATAATCAGAAAGTGGTTTTGGTACGTAACACCCCATAATTGAAAATGTGTCAGTTTGAATAAACCTGAAGTTCGATTTAAGCGTGTTCAAATTAACGAGATCTGACTGTAGTTGTTTAAGCACGTGCAATTATGTGCTGTACCCAATTATGTACCCAATCCATGCAATTTTAAGTGAACCCAAAATCCGTAAAACTGTTATCAGTTATTCACCGTAAAAACAGTTGGCCTGTCCTACATGTAAAAGCAGAAAATGCATTGTTTAAATATAACATATGTAAACATATCACTGCACATTTCCTAGCACATTATATGACAATCTTGTTAATGTGTACCCACTAAGATGCAGTTGTGACAAATACCCGACCCAGTCACCATCGAGTCTATTATACTGGCTGACCGTTTAATCAAGCCGTAGCTGGTCATCAAATGTGTGCTACTGTTTAGCGTATATTTAGGCTGCATTCCCACCAAGACTGTGCACGAAGATATCAGAAGAATTCTGCTCTATTATTGTTTTTTATGAGTGTAACCTATTTAAAGGCAACACACGGACTGGGAAGAGTGGCCGTAATACTTACCTTGAGCTTGAACTCCAACTGCGGTAAGACAGCAATGAGCATACTGGGGCAGAGAATGTTGAGCTCGTAGATGAGCTCATACAGCTGAGGAGCCACAGAGCTGTTGGACGTCCGGCCCAGCACCAATGCGTTGTTGAAGAACTGCAACCACAAAATGAACATGCACATACTTCATCGGCTGAACTGCAGCACCCACACTGATGCAAACACTGGCATGCAAACCTACCGACTGGATGTACGGCTCTATGGTGTTAAGTGTCCGTTTGAGCACGTCCTTCGCCAGGTTGTACGCATTCTTGTTTTGTGTCTGCGCGAATCACAGAAAAAACAAAGAAAAGACATTCTGAAATCAAAATGAGAAGGAAAATAAGGCAAGAGCACTACTGTTGTCATCAAGTGGTTTGTCGGACCTGTGGGGAATTGCAGACATCCTTCAAAAAAAAAAAAGGGGGGGGGGTGAGAGAGGGGGAGGGAGGGAATGGGGGGAGCATGCAGTCTGAGAAAAAGGAAACAAGCGTGAAATTAAAAATTGAACTCTACTTTATTCAGCCAAAAGCCAGAAAACACGCAAATTCCTTTTTTTGCTTGGTTTCGCATTGTGGGTCAACTGATAAACTTTGTGAACAAGCGATTTGTATTTGCCTGATGCTTAGTCTAGAACGCTGCATTGCTTTTACATAATACACATGTACAGTACGGTCCGCCGTTAAAGGGAACACGTAACAAATAATAAAGCCAATATTTTATTGAAAATATGTGGCTGACATGATCCATCATATGGACATATAAACATAAAATATTAATGTGTAGAACTTTACGCTATATGCCAGCATAATTGAAGACAGAATACTAAGTCAATACTCCCTTTAACAGTGGACTGCACTGAACAATATTTCACACCACACTGCTGATAGTGCTTGAACCTAGTCAGAAACTTAAGGCAATAGTTAGGCATTAAGAGAAACATCTCACAATTAGGCCCTTCTTATAGTCACTGGCTAAACTAACGTAGCATTTCTAATAAACTGTTCTGATGCAATCCTGCATACTCATAGTCATATTGCCTTTTAATAATGTGTAGCATCTAGCATCTTTTGGGGTAATCCTCTTTCATTTTCATTAAAAAGGTTGTTAGTGTGACTGTAAGGTTTGTGAAACAGACTCTTGGCTTTGCAAAGAAGTACTGAGGATGCAAATGTAATAAGTAGTACCGCTAATGGGCTCCCGAGTTGCAAACGAATGTCTGGACTCACATACCACAATCAGCTGGCGCACATAATGAGTGTAATTCAGGTCTTTTGC
Source organism: Dermacentor albipictus (assembly GCF_038994185.2). Classification (NCBI taxonomy): domain Eukaryota; kingdom Metazoa; phylum Arthropoda; class Arachnida; order Ixodida; family Ixodidae; genus Dermacentor; species Dermacentor albipictus. Next base: position 36,665,539 of record NC_091823.1, read on the forward strand.
TATGGCTGCAACGTTACAAGAAGTTGTTCCTCGAGTGCACTGAATGATAAGTTATCAATAGAAAAGTAATAACTGCCCCTTTGTTACTTTGTAGCAAGACATCATTGCAAATACTGTGATTGAATGACTTATTCACTCATCCCATGTAGTTTAACGTCCAAATGCACCACTGGGCGACAAGGGATGCTGCAGTCTTCATTCAGGATTCATTCGTTTCATCTAAGCTTCTTTAACCCCTTAAGTGCCATGACAAATGAAATTTTTATTAAATAAAGCTGTAATTAAATTAAAGTGTGGAATTTTTCTAAAACCCGTATACTGGGTGCCCTTTTCATCTAAAACATATGATACCAGGAATGCCTACTACATGTGCAAAAGTTGTGTATCATTTATTTGTTAAAATTAAAAGAAACTGCACATATACACATGTGCGAAAAGCTACAGAGCACGTTTCACTTCCTGAATGCAGGTGATGCGCAAATGTATAGGTGCTATAGCGTACCCGACGCTATCAGCCCTCAGTGCGCCTAGACGCCTACACTGCCTGCATAGCTTATCGTATTCAAGACAGGGCTCGTGCGGTCGCATCATACGCAGCAGGCGCCAGTGTAGAAGGCCCCAGTGGAAACATTTGCTTACTATATAAATTATCCAGCGTGGTGTCAGCGTGCACAGGCAAACATTAACAGTTCGCACTTGATGAACGCAAACAGTCGCTGTCAGAATGCTGGCGTAAAGAATCACGGTAGCAGCAGCGAGTGAAGTGACTTTCGTGCTGTCTATCGTTTCAACACAAACTGAGAGGTGAGAACACAGCGTATGCAATGCTACGAGCCGTTGGTCCACTTAGACTGTGCCCCCAAAGCAGATAGCTTTTAAGACAAAGTCCGCACGACCACTTGCAACTGCGCCGTGGGACAGTATGGTGGTACCGCTGGCAGGGTAATACCGCTCAGTACCGCATGGTAGCACAGTGGTAAGGGGAGCATTCTCGCATTCTTCCCTCGTGACAGTTAGCACTTTGAGACACTGTTGCTGAGATGCTGTGCCCAGAGGTGCAGCATCTGTGATCAGAGGGGGCGGTAGGCACTGCACGGGATTCCGAACCTGTTGTGTGAGGAAATGGCACTCCAAGTTGTCTTCCGTGTACAGGTAAGGCACGGTGGTAAGGGCACCGCCACAACAGAGAGCAATATAGTGCTGCAATGAATGCTCAACATATTCTTGAATAATAAGTGGGGTTGGTTCTTCATAAATTTGTTTTTTATCCATTAAGAGCAAACATCCATGCAGTGTAATTTCTGGCATATGGGTGTCAGACTTTGTGTTCAAAGTGTTAGTTTAATGAGTATAAAGGACGCTTAGCGATTTTTATCTTCAAATTTTTGAGGTGTCGTTGCCCATAGTGCTCAATAAACGTGCAGACGAAATTTGCAAACAAACCGGGGCCAGCACGGAGGCCCAGGTGCCTTCCTCGTTCGCTTGCTTGGCGGCTTCAGAAAAACACTGCCAATTTCACGAGCTGGCCAGTTATGCTCGCATGTAAAACTGTGGAAAGTTCATAACGAGTTAACTCGTCCTTGGCACCAGAGGACGCTCATCATGATGACGAGTTACCACGTCATCGTGAGCTAAGGGGTCACTGTGCACATAAATTTAATTTTGCACACGAGCATTTTTACAATTTGCCATAGCTCAAATGTAGCTGCCATGGCTGGGAATTAAACCTACAACCTCACGCACAGCAGCAGAATGCCATAGCAACTTAGCAACTGCGGCAGGCTGATGGCCTGATGTGGATAACCTGTGTAGGCAAAGTCTCACCTTGCAGGGCTCGATGATCTGCTTGAGCACAATGTCGAGTAGGCCTTGGGAGACCGTGTCAGCCTCAGTGATCAGAGGACACATCATGTCCAGCATGAAGTTTTTCACCTTGTTTGAGTGGTTGTCACTGTGCACGCAAATATCAGAAATTTATCACTCAATGGTTCAAGACTTCAGGAAAACAGCTGGTCTATTTCTCAAATGAATGCCATACCACTTTCACAAAGGCTTTGCTTTCTGCATTGGTGCAATGATTTGTGATGACTGAGCACAGTCACATTATCACAATACGGATGAGATTCGAGGGAACACCAAAGATTAGATTTAAAAAAAAAGAACGATTCAAAATGAAAAGAAATGGCATGGACGGTGCCTGCTCTTTACCATCGACGCTGACTACGTGTAGAGTAGGGATGGAGGCATGTGATGTGCTGCCCTTCTGTCAGGCAGGCTGGCCTTACTATAACCCCCTTGTCGTAAAGTTGAGATAGCCTTTCTGCATTTTAGAGAAAAACTAGAATGCAAAACTCTTTTGTGCAATAAATAAAAGATTGCCACAAAGCACAGGTCCACTATTAAACTGAGAACCTCACTGGTACTCACAACAGATTGTCACTAATTCCTTAGTTCCAGAGAAAAGAAAGCACTTGATTCCATTCAACAGAAATTCTAGCGGAAAAAAAAAGAAAGGAGCTTTTACATATTACAACTGAGCCGTAATCAGTGCTGGAATACTACTTCGGTGTTCCTTTTAAAAAGAGTAGGCTAAGCTATATAGTATCTTGATGTTTATTTATATGTACTTAAGCTACTGCTAGCATGCTAGATTCTTGTTATGAAATGCTACAAGACTCCTGAACATGTACAGCACATATCTTTGCCAAAACTTTGTAAGCACTAAATTTTGTTAATCTTTTTTATATTCGACATTCGATTCAATATTCAGTTCTCCTTTCATGATTCAATACAATGTTTGATTCGAAATCTACTATTCATTATTTGCACACCCCTAATAAAAGTTACGGGGCGCACAATCTAAGAAAGAGCTGCATGTTTCATAAACCTGGGCACGCAGTCTCAAATTTTGGTTTGCTACAACACCAGTGCAGCTACAGTGCAGTACAGTTTTACTGATTACCGGCAAAAACTGGGCTGAAATTGGCTTTCTTCACTGCGCCTGCATTCCACAAACATTTACTGGTGACTGTACAAGTGCATGTGGATGCTCACAATGTGGCCTCAGCTGTAACATGAACCTGTAGCCATGCTTATGAAAATTAATTTATAATACACCATCACACCATTATACACCATTTGCAGCAGAAAAACTTTGAGTGACAACACCCAAGGCGGGTACATGCAGCTAAATCGCCACTAGGTCTGCCAAAAGAGTAGGGGCCCTTAAAAAAAAAAAGAGAGAGTGAGAGAGAGTTGCACCATAAATCTTTATTTCTGAATGTTACAAGTGTTGAATAAAAATGAAGACAACCCCGATGCATATAACTATGGACACTGTAGCATAGCTGGTTCTGAGGCATGACCTTTGGATGGCTCATGGACGTATCAAGAGCTCAAAGAATACATAACTTCATAAGAAATTTGGTGGACGCTTAAGCTTTGCCTTTAAAAGTGGAACGCGATAGCATTCAAGGACCCCTGACTGCTTTTCAAGCTTCCTGGCACTGCAGCTTACACAACCGTAACGTTTACCGGGAAACACTGGTGGCAAACGCAATGCACAAAGGAAAGCTTTAAAGCTTTCTGGTAGAAACGCGGCCTCTTGCGTGGGTCGATCTCCTGTTATTGTTTTGCACTTTTAATATTTCAGTCTGAGAAGAGCGAACATAAGATATATACACTGTTGGTCTTTTTTTTTTCCATTACATTAGTTTGTGGGCTGCCGTTCTCAAAATTCTAATTAATAACTTTGTAAAGAATGAAAGACAAGGTATGAGCAATATTGGTGGTAGAAGTGTAGTTCGGTATGCGTGGTTTAGAATTTGGTTCGAAATTCTTTATGCTGAAGCGACGTCCGACATGGATGCGGGATGCCGACGCCAGATTTTCTGTGACACCCTTAACGAAAAGGAAGCAGGAAATCTAACAATGTTTCTCGTCCAATCCAGTCTGCAAGCACTTACAGTTATAAACTAAACTTTCATCAATTTGAGTGTAGTTAATTTAATTCTGACCAGGAATCCCGACCAGCACTCACATATTTCTACGGAGCCAAACTTCTATTATTTCTATCCTGAAATTAGCCTTGGCCGATTAATTCAAACTTGGCTGGTCAGCATGTACATGCCTGACCCCAATGGTGACTCCAGTGGTGACTCCAATACTGGCAGCACCTACCCTGGCAGCACTTAGGGTACAGTGAATGTGCGAAGACAAGTCATTTCCCATTGAAAAGGCCTAATTCTGGCCTGCCCCAGGACTATTGTAAAGCAAGAACAGAAGGTCACAATGAATTATTACAGTACAGTCGACTCTCATTACAACAAATACTGATAAACCGACAAAAAATGTCCGTTTTGTCCGAAGTCCATAATATCCGAAATGCCTCACTCCCGAAACTTTGGTTGCGGTGTGTAACAAATTTATTGCAAGGAGTAAGTGACAAACATGCAATGTAAATAAAAAAAAAAAGAAGAAGAAGGAAAGAAAGCAAAGAAAAGGAGAAGAAAAGTCGCAGTTTCACCCGAAAGGCGAAGCATCAATTGCAATAGCAAATTAGTGGACAGCTATGCGAAGTAAGGATAGTAGTTTTATCGGCCGTATAAAGTTGTAAACTTTCGGTTACTAACTTCGCTATATAGCTGCCAAGAACCAGAAAAAAGTATTATTCTAGAAGACTGAAGCTTCACATCACGTCTTGTCATCTTGACGAAAACTATTCACAAAACTCCCGCTTACTGGTGCGAACTTCAAAACATGTTACCTCTCTCAACAGCCAATCAGAGGGTCAACATGGCAAATAATGGTGGCCGTGCAACCGCTATGCGTGTGGAGAATTGAGCCTAATGAAAGGGCGACAGAAAGAGTTCTTGCATAGCATGATGCCGACGTGTTGCTTTTCGACTACAAAAGCACACCTGACAGACAAGTTATTTTATATGTTAAGCTAGTGGCCACAAGTCGTGTTTTGTCTTCTAGGTGTACCAACAATTGCATGCATTTCAGGACAAACCAGATAAGCCATTATTTAAGGCATGGTCTCCCATTTCGTTTGCAATTGCTGCAGAGTCGTTTGAATGAATGCTGAACATCAAATGCGCAGCGGCCTGTATGGGGAACAACACATTGTAGTTCTTTATAGACAGTGATAAAGTGCTGTCTGAGAATGATGACAATGGACATTAAACATTTTTTTGATGAATGTTGCCTACAGGCAACACAACAGAATTTCAGTTTTTATTTTTGCGAAGTTTCGGTACGAAGTATAAACTTTCTGGCTAAGTGTCTTTGGCCAACACTGAGTGACAGGAAACAAGCATCATTTGTTGGTTTAGAGCAGGAACACAGGACACGGTAGAGAAAGTTCGGCACGCGACTCTCCTTTTTTTCTTGAAAGCACAATCAGTGGAGACAGAAGTGAGTGGGGGCAAATATTGCCAAATGAATCAGTGGTGTACTTAGGCATTCTTGCTTTTTGTGCAATCCAACCCGTCTGATAATTTGATCAATTTTGTTGATCCTATCAGGGTCAAATTAAATGAAATCGACTGTATTTATACTGCCAGGGGCAGTATTCTCAGCCATTCACTTTTGGGTGTACAATCACGCTTGTGAGATTTCTGACTAGCACCGTACACGTTGATGCCTATTATTGACAGCGTTCCTGGCAGCGTGCTAGGCAAAAATTCTGTGAAAATGACTGTATCTCTGAATTGTGAACAACCAAGAATACCTCACCTGCTTACCAGTGGACAGTGAAAAGAAAATACTCACTTAACAATGGTGAAGATGAGTGAGAACAGTTGACAGAAGATGGTTTGGTTATCTTCGAGCTCGATGCATATGTTGAATGACTTGACCCATGCCAAGTTCTCCAGCAGGTAAAAATAGCGTTTAAAAGTTGGATCCTTGGGGTCTTCCAAGCCCCTCAGCTGTTCTATGAAGAATAAAAAGATGGTCTGCGTCCCCCCCCACCACAGCTTCCGTCAATCAAGGGGTTGCTGGTCACGACACACATTCAATGGCAACACACAATACAGTGAAAGTGTCTTCATATGAAACTTCAATGCATCAGAAATGTATACATCATAATTTTAGGGGCTCCATTTATTACCAGAACGTTTCAAAAGATATGCCATACTTGCTCGATTATAAGGCACAATTTTTAGAGAAAATTTGTCTGAAATTTGCCCATGCGCTACAGTCAAATACAAAACTGAAACTGCATTCGCAGAGCTGGCATGGCAACAACCTACCATCAGAGCCAGCTTTATTGGCACTAGCATCGCAAGATAGTGCCAGCACAGGTTGGCAACAATGATGTGCCACTTTTATTATAAAAGCTCCTGCAAAAAAATTCAGTATTTTTTCTGCTGAGGTAATGGCAACCAAGCTGCATCACATAAATTTGACAATCCAGACACACGTGCATTGCAGGACAAAATTTTGAAGTAGTTAGTCGAGGTGTGGGCCACCATTCAGTTTGCGACTGTAGTGGAATTGTTCAATACACAACCAATAAGCTTTACAGCTGCTGTTTCAATCTATTAAGGGGGGACGCGGGTCTTGAAATCGCGAAAAATGGTCAAAAATGGCAATTTTCAAAAATTGCGCTTTTGAAGTCTTTAATGTCCCAACTATGCCTCTACAAAATATTATGGCTCAATTCCTACTCGAAGTATAAAAAAAACGGCAATTTAGAAACGTCGGTGAGCCGAAATTGAACGCCAAGCGCGAAGGTTTGCCTCATTTTCAAGCTGCCGTAGCTCCGCGCGACGCGAACCGATCGGCGCCATCTTGGTCTCGTTTGAAAGCTGGTTTCCCGCTCTCCATTCTGGCGCCCCTCGGCACGCTGTAGACCCTCGTGCAGCGGAGCTATCGGCAGCCCAGGCACCCGTTCTCAAGCGCGAAATCGTCGCGAGACAGCCGCTGATTGGGTGAAACGGGCGCCTCCCCGAGGCGCAGCCCTCTGATTGGCCGTGACGCCTGCCGCGGCCCCGCGGCCGCGTTGTTCGACTCCGTCGCGTCGTCTGCTTTCGCCGGCGCGCACGTCATTTTTCGCATTCCTCTTTGTTTCCTAGTATTTTTCGTTCTGCCATTTTCTTTATCGTTCTTGTAGATATTTTGGCTATTGAGTCGCTTCTTTAAACCACGAATTTCTTGCTTTTGCGTGCCTGGTGTCTTTGTTCCGCGTGTCACGATGGCGCGAGACGCGCGCTTGAAAGCAAGCACGCGAAAAGCAGTCAGCAAAAAGAGGCGCGCATGAAATAAGAGCGCTACGTCGTCGAGAACTACAGCTTCGGTGATGCCGCAAGCTGCTGTGCCCTTGGTGGATGCGGCTGGACTGAGCTCGCCAACAACAGCTTCGCCGGTGGACGCGGCTGGGCAGTGCCGATCGGTGTCAACTTCGGTGTTACCGCAAGTCTCTGCAGTGCCGGTGGATGCGCCTGGACTAAGCCCGTCGAAAATGCTAACTTTTGAGACGCTGCAAGTCGCTTCGGATTCCGTGTCGTCGGAAGCGGCCGAGCCGGCTGACCTAAGCCTAACGTCGACTTCGGCGTTTCCGCACGCCGCTACAGTGCCGACGGACGCGGCTGAACCGAGCTCGCGTGCTCAACGCTTCGACACGGTGTTTTGCGCGGAGTGCGCGGGGCGTGAAAAGTACGCAGACTACATTAAAACTTCATTGGCGAAGAAGTCCGCGACTTCCCGCAAGTTCGAGCTAATGAACGTCGGCACAGCAAGTGAAGACGACTTTCTGAGCTTTTTTTTTTTTTTTGTCAAGTGCCAATGCAATACAGAGGTTTTCACAATCTTTACATGAACAGATTTCTGTGAGTTTGGTGTTATTGTGTTCAGTAATGGCTGGGCTGCATGCTAAAGCATTAAAGTTTTCCATGTGATAGGTAAACAAAAGTGGCAGAGTAAGCAAAACTTTGAATGCAATTTTCTCAGCTTTGCTTTTTTGATCAAATGCCTTTGCCTTACAGAACTTTTCATAATGTTTGCATCAACTGATTTTATTGAATTAGGTATCATTTTTTTCAGTAAAACCTCAACTACATCCTAAAGCTTTCCATTTTTCATTAAACCCAATAGACTAGCACTTAGGTCAGATGTAAGCTAATTACTCCCACATTGTTTTTTTCTTCATACTTTGTTATTCATTCATGACCTATATGATCACTTTTTAAAAATTTCTTTAGCTTTAGGATGTGCAGTGGGCCCTTGGAAATGACAGCTATTCTTTGAAACTAGTTTTTTTAATTAAGAAATTATCATAATGGCCCGTAAGAAAAGACCTATGTGGGATAAATTATTTTGCAATATCTTCATTTGTAGATGAGATATATAAAATCTGAATATATATTTGGGATCAGCATTCAAAGATATATCTGCATGCCAATTTTCAGGAAGATATGTTAAGAAATAAAAAAAAAGTTTTCAAGACCCTCATCCCCCCTTAATTACTTAATTACAGCAATTACTGTTACCAATGTTATGCTGCATCTCATGCCCCAGGAAAAGAAAGCAGCATACCTTGAGTTGCTCAGGATCCTTGTAGGGGGCCTCAGGTGCAAATACACGAAACACATCTGCAATACAGCATGCTACAAGCAGGCGCACGTCCTTTGAGTGGTGGTTCAAGAAGCCTTCACCCGCCAGGTGCAAGGCCAACTGCACATAGGCATTGTTGTCCTCATCTTGACTCAGGTTCTGGAATGTTTGGGCGCACTCCTGCAAACAACAGCATTCCACCAGAGACGTCATTCAAGTGCTTGTGGGAAAAAGTATGGTATACACTGGGGGAGGGGTGTAAAACAGCAGAATAGTGTGATGAAGTGCATTGATCTTAAACATTCAGATGCACTAAAGGGCATGAAAGAAGCAAGTGGATACACATATCTGCAACTTCTACTGCACTCTAACATACATATTTTAAACATATCATGAGAACCCAACAGCCAAAACAGCCAAAACAGCACCGTGGCAGCTCAATTGGTAGAGCATCGCACGCAAAATGCGAAGGTTGTGGGTTTGGTTCCCACCTCTGCAAGTTGTTTTTTCATCCACTTTAATTCCCATTAATTTATAATTCCTTTATTCCATTTATCGAGCACAAGTAATTTCCCCTATGTTGTCCTTGGTGTCAGTGTTTGTTGGCTTTTCATGATATGACTAATAAAAATCAGGACCCTCGGTTAACTCCCTCTCTTCTCGTATATATTAAACATGGCACCCAACACCCCTGAATCTCAGCACTCGTGAGAATAGAGTTACAGTACATGTTTTCAAAAGGGTGGAGTTACATGTTTCTCACCTAAGCACTGCTTGCCCTTCCATTTGCTGAGCATGGTCACATGGTTTAAAAGCAACCATGCTCTGTGACAATGCCACCACTGAGGCACAAATAAATAATGATGGCAACAGCAATGTCACTGCATCATCAGAGTTTGGCACCTTCTCTGAAAAACCAACACCCAGACAACTGCTTCTGAAATCGGCCTGTCTCTTCACAGTTAAACCCCGACATAATAAACATGGATACAGTTGAACCCTGTTATATCAAACTCGCAAAACACACATATCAGTTTAAATAAATTGAATATCAGACATCCACCCATTCGTAGCAATTGCTACAAAGGAAACCCATATGGTTTCCTCGAAAGAAAAGCCTCGCAGTTAATGAAAAATTCGTCCTGGTCCGGGACTCGTAGCAATTGCTACGAACGGGTGGATGTCTGATTTGCTCTTTCTTTAATCACTTCTCTCCACCTTGCGGGTTTCCACAGAACTATTACGTCAAAACTCTTGCCTGTGCTTTGAGTTGTCGAAAAATTTGACTTCGCCCTACCATCTGCTGGCCACCTGGTCAGCTGAGATGGTAGAGCGGCTGCCCCGGAAAGGTGGTGGTCCCGGGTTGAAGTCCCGGACCAGGACGAATTTTTATTCAACTGCGAGGCTTTTCTTTCAAGGAACCCATATGGGTTTCCTTTGTAGCAATTGCTACGAATGGGTGGATGTCTGATTTTCTCTTTATTTAATTACTTCTCCCCACCTTGCGGGTTTCCGCAAAACTATTACGTCAAAAAACATATCATTTGATATAGAGCGTAATTCGATATAAGCCTGCTAAAGAATTGGATGTCATAAAGGCGCATACCATTTATAAAAGCACTTTACTTGGCTAAGTTTCACATGAAACATCTCTGTATCTTCTTCTGCTTGGCCAACACCGCTGCCTGGGACAACACACATTTCTCCACGTTGCCCAAGGAGTCGGAGTAGCTGAACCCACAACCTTCCACATTTGAGTAGAAGTGCCGAGCTAGCCCAAGTGCACCAATCACCCCGGAGGACGTAGGCAAAAAATCCTCACTGCTTTCTTCATTGCACCCGCTTTCACTTGTTTTCGGTACAATGTCGGCAATGTAGTCCTCAAGGCGCAAACACGATGAGCAAGAAAAGCAGCGAGCCAACTTGCACTTGCACAATGAGAGCACAAGAACCTCTTATTGGCTGTCTGAGCAAGCACTGGAGGTGGGTCAGGATCATTTTTTGCAGGGGGTGTCGGCAGCTCGCCCGATGCGGCACCGCCAGGGTAGGAAGAGTGGGTGGATATAGCTGCCCATGTGCCGCCAAGCTAAACCACTTTTGAGGTGTGTTAGCTGACTTCTCCGCTCCAGCAAGGGAAAGCCAACTTCTGGGGGCGCTTTTACGCCACTTGACATCCTATTTACCTGGAGTCCATGCTGTTTTTGTTCAATGTAACCGTAACTTTTGTTACACATTCTCATTGTTACTATACCATGTTCAGAAATTGTTAGATATACAGGATAACTCTATGTAAGCGCATTCAATATAGTTCGGTTTGACTTTATAACAAAATAAATCTAAAGAGTGTGAATTTTCTTACACGAATATCAGAGTGTGCTTATAATGAATACCAAACAGAAAATAATATTTTTGTGTTGAAAGTGATTTCGTAATGATGTGGTATGACTGTATTTTGTTCTGTGTGAAATCCAGATGATTAAGCATCCTTTTCTTAGTTCCCCCTACCTCGCTAAAGCTTGCTGACTGGCACGTTTTACGAAAGATGGCAGTGAACAATCTTGCGCTAGGATAGGCCTCAGCATATGCAAAAGGTTATTCCTATTTGTTGCGAAGCAATCGAACTACCGCTGTTCAGATGTGTTCAATTTGGGATCAACTGTCTGCAAGTGCTACAAAGAAAGAGGGATGAAAGCACGCTCGCTGCTGGTGTTGCACTAAGTGGAGCTTTTGCCATTTTGCCATCTCCATTGAAGGAAGCCTCCCGCACTTCACTTCAGAAAAAGGTTCAATGCTTTTTGAACACACCTCGTACTTAGTATGATACCACCTTGTAGTGAACTTCAAATGTGTGAAAACAATGCCAGTGGCTGATGCAAATATTCTACAGTTGGCACTTAGATGTTTTGGAGGTCGTACACGAGCACTCTTAGGTTCCAGTTACCACGCCAAGCAATCGGAGAGTAAGAAAGTTTTTCCAATGCTGGCAATCTACAGGCGCTGCTGCTCTTGTTGAGTGGAAACCGATACAGGCAAAATGGTTTTTACAACACACGCGCACACTGTGGCCAGCAATGCATGTCGCATTTTTGCGCAGCCAAGAGAAATTTCTACATACTGTAATTACTGCTGCACCCAAAGGCTACACAGTGGTTTCCCGATGATTTTGTATGAACTGACATCCAAAATTTTTTGTAGAACAAACTAAAGCATTTCCGAAATCGTTCCACAGCATGTGGTGGCAACACATTCAAGCAGAACTGCACCAATTCGCGCAAGCCAGAGAGGAGGAAAGGCTTGCCGCGTGTTGGTTGCAAGCCCTTTTTTGCTCACCAGATGAAAAGGTATTGTCTGGAGCCATACACTATAGTTTGTTGACGTCCCTGTGTTTCTTTGGGGCACAAAAGCCAATTGGAACGAAATTTTGCTTTGGCTAAATTTGTTATAGATGAGTAGAACGTCATATTGAAGCAATCTTGGCAAAGCTGCAATACTGCTAATGGTCCAATTTCATTATTAATAACCTTCATATAGCATCTAAGCAGGCAACGTGGGCACCTAGTAGTTATCAGATGTGATGCAAATTCTAGATTATGACTTCAGAGATTTTCAACCTGCTAAGAGCTGAAAATTGCCCACTTGATCTTCTTCAAGGTACCACGCTGTTTCTCAATGTTTTGGGGGTCTGTATCATTTCTGGCGTGTGATAACAGCACTATTTTCTTTTTCACCTTTGGTACGAAAAAAATTTATTTTTGTAGGCTTTTTATGACACATACACTCGTATTTCAACCGTAAAACTTTGCATGGAGCCTGCTCTCTATCAACATTATCTGAAACTAGATTCACTATGCAGTCCAAAATTTCCTTGCCATTGGCCAATAGGGTCAATAATGAATGAGCCCACACATGGCAATAAAGACATGCAGTCAGAACACCAAGGCGATCACATACCTTTAGCCGTCGCACGAGGTCATCTGTGCTCAAGTCATCAGAGATGGCTTTGATACCTGGCGGGTAGGTGACCTTGGGAGGGTTGGCCGCCATTTTGTCACGGTTGCTTGTCCATACCCTGTGCAACTACGGGTGCTTCGCAAACAGGTAGACCCGGCGCCAACAGGGTCACACACTGCAACATGGAAACAACGGGATGAGAACTCGGGAAACAAGCTCAGTCCGAAGCTTATTTCCAAAAGACACCCCAAATGTGCATGCAGGCCAGCAACTGAATAGAAAGCTTGAATAGGTAGAAAATGCTTTAAAGGGCAGATGCTTGACATCCATGGACATGAAACATGTACTCAACAGTGAGCAAGACACGATAGATTAAACTACAGTGCTTCCGCTGTGCCTTTCCTGTACCTGATACTTTCTTTTTATTTGCTGTCATAATATTGTGAAACTAAATGTAATTATTCCTCTGCTAACAAAAACAACAACAACAACAACAACAACAACAAAAGCTCTGGCACTATATGCTATAGTCAAATATCTCAGTATGACAAAAAACAAACAAAAGGCACTAGCGACATCATGACAACTTGCATCACAAGCATTTCTAGTGCAATGAAAGAAATTATGGTTTTGTGCAGCATACGAAGTTTTCAGTTAGTGCAGAATGAAATGAAAGAAAAAGAGAAGGAAGTGAATGTTTATCCTCATGCATATGGCCTAGGTCTGTTTTTGAAATCCCTGAATGTTTGAGTGTAAAGTGAAAAATGAAAACATACGGACACATTTTGGCAATATTTGATGTTTCCAACTAGATTATCCTAGCTTCAGTTGATCATAGTTGCAGAAGTGCTTCATCGACAGGTTTCTACAACACCTGCTTTTTTAAGTACACGTAACACAGCCGATTCGAACAAATGCCACACATCACGTACGCAATACAGTAGAGGTCTTGGAACAATGCAAAAAGAAAAAGTGATTTTCTATGTAGACTGTCAAGTGGTGTCTTTTTGCATCAGGTGACTTTCCTTTCACTCCTGACCTTGTGTGAATATTTGGGGCCCTTACGCAGCTTTCACGTAAACGTGCATTTAATGTATGATAAAAGACTTGTTTTCAACTGTGTTTGTATAACACTTTGACATTCAATTGCAATTCAATGTGCAATGGAACAAAGCGAACTAATGCCTTGCTCAGTGAATCAGCCGTGCACCTTTTTAATGTAAACTATTACAACTACTTTGCTTGATTGCGGAAATATAGAAGGTTGGAGGAGTTGCACTGCCCTACATCGTATAGAAAAAGGATGGTCGTCTGTTGCTAAAACACGCACATCAGGTACCTGAATCCTGAGTTTTCTTTTACTAAACACACAAACATTGCAAAAGAGCACACAGCGGTGCTTCTCGTCCCGAAAAACTAACAAGCGAGCGTTGCAAAAAAAAAATATTATCCCATTTGCGCGAGACTAGTTATGCTGAGTAGGTAGTTTCAGTTCAGCATCAACGTTACTGAGCTACGGAAGTTGCAATGCGTCTTGACTGGTGCCGACGGGTAACCCTTCGCGTGTATCAGCAGCAGCTAAACGAAAGCACGATACTGAGCACGGGAGATTCCGTGCCAACGCCTACTTGTGCAATAATAAAACTGTTACAAGCGATCGCGTCAAAACGGGGCCGAACCTCCGGGAGGCGCGGTGAGTACTAGCCGATACACGCCGAAACTACCAAGCAAAACCAGCAACGTGCCAATCAGGGAGGCTGATCACGTATTTCACTGTTGCACTGAAAGCGTCGAAGGTGTGAGGCAAACGCAATGCGAATCCCGATTGTGCAGCAGCTGCCGCTAAGCTCTACCGATGGTTCTTCGCTGAAAATGGGTGCTACCGCAGGGCTTCCGATGGACGGCTATAAAAACAGCGGCGGTCGTCTTGCCAGCACCAATCATATTGTGCGCCTCATGGAAAGTGGCCACCGGCAACATTCACTCTGATCCACAGCAATGGATACAATGCGTGTCCGTCATTACGCAAGATAATGCGGATACACAAAATGAAGCGTAGGGAACTACCGCGCTTTCAGAAACAGAAAGGGAGCGAGTTCGATGTTGGCAGACGAGTTGAACGCGCACGTCGTGCACACTGCAACAATGACATACACTCTGATCATCTCGCTTCTCTTTGCACTACCGTTGTCGACAAGCCATGGTTTTTGTTTGTTGATGCTCGGAGTTGCCCCATTAGGCTTAAACTACTGCCGCTCACCAAGTAGGCCAATGGCCGCTGCTGACGCACTCTCAGCCGATCAGCCTACCGACGTCAGGTTGCTGGAAGGCTTTCAATCGTCCTCTCAAAGTTCGCTGTTCGTCGAGATGGTCACTGGGGAAGCACGAATATGCATATAAAATTATATTTGTCAATAACACATTAATGGCGCCAAACGGTACTGAACCATGGTTGCCTCTCAGTGCTAGCGATGAAGAGCGGCAGATGGCAGCTCTGCAGAAAATGTCATGGGGCGGCTCGACGTATCGATGCAAGCGCCTCCCAGTTTCCAATATAGGCGTACAATTGAACGCCTACAGCCTCCATGATTTGAGACATAAAAGTGATGCATGTCTCGGAATCTATATTTACCACAGCGCCTGGCGCCAAATGAATCTTTTGTTTAATGAACGGTCTTGGTTAATGTTCTGCGTTTACCTAACCTTGTAACGGCGTCAGCACGGTGTACGTGGACATTGTGGTATGCCAGCATGAAGATAGGCATCTCTGGTCGCGAAAATCTGCAAGGCACTGCTGGGCGGGAGAATTTAAAAACTCAGTACCCATGCGTATCAAGCGAAAGAAACCGTATTCGTATAAAAGTGCTGCTAAGACACAGGCCTCCCATCTAGCGATGTTTAGTTCAGGAAAAAGAAAATCGACAGACGTCCTCCTGTGCAATTATCGAGTAGGAAAGCCTTTTAGTTCCATGTCCGGCGAGCGCCTTAGATGGTTGCTTTTGGTAGAGTAGCCATGGGCATTCGCTGTTTGCGAGATGCTTCGACCAGTCAGTATTGGCCAAAATAATGCACGCTTTTGCTTTCAATAGGTGAAAACTGGCTGCGAATGTAAGCTGTAGAAGCCTACTGAGATTATCCGTGTTTGTCAGCAAGTTGCTACAATGAAAATCACAATGTTTTCACAATCGTTCCTCAGTGAAAACACTTCATCCGTAGGACCTTCAGTTTCGTATCTCCACCCCGGACGTCCCGATGATATCGCACATCCCAGTAAAAAACCATTCAGCCCAGATGTATTTTTCAGTGGGACCCAACAGGTTCCAACTGGGTATTCTCGGAGGCCCACGTTCCAATTGGGCTTCACCAGATGTTCAGTTAGTTCCAATTATAAACATCGATCGACAGAGCTTGGTATACTCATAGGTCCCAATTGGACTCAACTGGAACGCACTATATGAGTAATGTCTTGAAACAATTAAACAGTTGATACAGCACAATTATAATGTTAGGTTTCAAGTAAAAGATCTTTGTATTTTGGTGTGATCAGTGGATACAAGCATTTCGCTTTCTGTCAGGTTAAAAATCCCTCTTGAATTTCACCATTTTCTCATGAACCACAGCCAGCACTTAGTCAAGCAAATTTTGCTTACATAAATAGCACCTGATATGTAAATCTCCCAGTGAATTGGTGAATGCTGGCTATGTTAATGAAGATATCAAATTACCATAGTGTGTTCATGCATGAGTATGCTTCTCAAAAGGAGTCTCAAGCAAATCCGTGTCAAATCAAGATTAGGGCCCATCTAGCTTTTTTTCCACGTTACATTGTTTTTCATGTTGGTTTCAACGAGTCCAATTCAGAGATCAATTGTGTCAAAAACCCAATTTGTCCTATTGGACCCGTTGAATTATTCCAGTGGGTGTCCCAAAAACAATTGTATATGTGCAATTGAGTTTCCTCGTTATAGCGAGGAAACTCAAAGATAAACTCTCCTTGCGCAAGAACAAATAATTCTGTATACATAATTATGTTTTTCTTTGTATGTTCGAATTACAATCCGAAGCCATGTCCGCAGCTTGCGTACGTCGTAATTTCCAAATTTTCTGAAGCAATTTACTTTGAAAACTTCAGTTAGTTCAATCAGCCCCCTGCGCTCGGCGGAAGGTCTAGAAGAATGAGAAGTATACTGAGCTTTCGTAAGCGTAACTTGTGCACACAATGTTCTGTTCTTAATAGGATCTTGATGCTTCACTTGCATCTTTCGCACAAAGCGTAATGCGAACGTAGCAGACTTTGTAGCACACACTGTGCAAAATGCCCTTGCATATGTGCGTAAAATGCACGCAGCATGTTCCCACGCATGATGTTCCTCGCAACCATGCAAGGGATGTCTGCAGGAAACGGAAAGTGCGGCCAAGCGATTGTGCGAGGGACGTCCTCGACGCATCTGTAGGATATCCATGTACTGGCAGTAGATGTGAACATGATATCCACTGGGCGTCATTGTTATCAATGGGTTTCTCATTTCTAGAACTATGCAACTCATTAAGAGTCTTCGTTTATGTGATGAGCAAAACGTGAACAAGGTGAATGCAGGAGCCAACGTTTCGACAAGTGGACTTGTCTTCTTCAAGGCCACGTATGCTTTCCTCGCCACAGTATATATACCCAGGCGGCACGTCAGGTTGGGCCAACGTTGGAAACATATTGGCACTTCTTGGCCCAATGATGGCCCAAGATTAACAGCGTGGTTCCAATATTGGCAGTGCCATTCTGGTTCCTGGCCCAATGTTGGCCTAAGGTTAACAGCGTTGCGCCAATATTGGCTGTGCCATTCTGATAGAGATCCAATGTTGGCCCACTTTACACAGTAAGTAAACAATATTGGCTGTGCCATTCTGATAGAGATCCAATGTTGGCCCACTTTACACAGTCAGTAAACAATATTGGCTGTGCCATTCTGATAGAGATCCAATGTTGGCCCACTTTACACAGTAAGTAAACAATATTGGCTGTGCCATTCTGATAGAGATCCAATGTTGGTCCACTTTACACAGTCAGTAAACAATATTGGCACTGCCGTTCAACAAGGCGGGAATTATTGGACCGACTTTGGTATGGATTTGCCAATATGGGTTAGTAGTTGGCTTTCTTTGGAGGACATTGGGCCGTAATAAGCTAATTTTCGCCTTGTCGGCTTTTAGTGCTCTACGACTTGCTGAGATTGAACAATGTGTTTTGAAAACTAACGCACTGATCACAGGCACACTGCGCAGGAACCAAATATATGTTCTCCCATGTCAACTCCATGAATGGTACACCGCCATTATTGCACTTCTCCTTTACCGAAATGTGTCCCCTAAAGAGAAAAGCCAGTGTACCACGTAGCAAGCAGGGGTAGTCGCATAAATTTAGCCACTGCTTTATTGATCGTGAATAAGAACTTGAGCTTTCCATAAGAAGCAACGGTATTGCGAATTTGCCTGCGCACTGTATTTTATGCATGTACGCTCCGCGGCTTTAGTGGGTCAGGATTCTGAGGAGAATCGAGAATTACAGTGCCACAGAGCTGATGGAACCGTTTTATATTAGATCGAGATGGAGCGCATATGCATTAGTGAAACTATTGTTTGTTTGTTTAGCATGCATGGCATGTTGCGGCGACATCATGCTCGTATTCTAATATATTTGTTTGTTCGTGCATGCGTAGTAAGCTTCTTCTATGAATGCTTCTGACAGAAAAAAAAAATTAATTGCACGTTTTGGCATTTGCGTGTCAACAACCTCTTGTCTTTGCCTTTAGTAGGCACGGCGCATTCCGGATTTTTTTTTTTCGGCCTAGCTTTCCGTCCTTCAGCCCCCCCTTGCCTCTCCTTCACGCACCCAGGTGAGCCTGGTCAATGCTGTCAGTCAAGCGTTCAGACAGCCATAAGCTGCACACAATGTTCTGTTCTTAATAGGATCTTGATGCTTCACTTGCATCTTTCGCACAAAGCGTAATGCGAACGTAGCAGACTTTGTAGCACACACTGTGCAAAATGCCCTTGCATATGTGCGTAAAATGCACGCAGCATGTTCCCACGCATGATGTTCCTCGCAAGCATGCAAGGGATGTCTGCAGGAAACGGAAAGTGCGGCCAAGCGATTGTGCGAGGGACGTCCTCGACGCATCTGTAGGATATCCATGTACTGGCAGTAGATGTGAACATGATATCCACTGGGCGTCATTGTTATCAATGGGTTTCTCATTTCTAGAACTATGCAACTCATTAAGAGACTTCGTTTATGTGATGAGCAAAACGTGAACAAGGTGAATGCAGGAGCCAACGTTTCGACAAGTGGACTTGTCTTCTTCAAGGCCACGTATGCTTTCCTCGCCACAGTATATATAGGTGGGGTTCTTCTAAAGGGGAGGGGGTGTGAGGCGGGAGGGCGCGGAAACGAGGGAAACGAATTAGTAATTCGACACGCTAACACATCAACGTTCGGGCAACAATCAACGTTCGGCAACAATACAGAACAATAATCAGCGACTCCAAGACGACTATTAGGAATTTCACAAAGGGCTGGGTCTCCACCGAGTGGCCAAAATCCTGAACCGCAGAGCAGAATACTTTTAAGAACGGCAAAATTACACCCAAATATCTCAGATGGATCCCGGCACATATGGGAGAAGTTACCATGAATGCCCCTCCCAACCTCAACGAGAAGGCCTACAGAGTCGCGCGAAAACTACCCCACCGCGGCACGGACAGTGACGGCCCAACACCCCGCAACCCCCGGGGAAGGACTGCGCCGGAGGCGATGGAGAAGACGGAGGAGGCAAGGACGACGAAGAAGGGATAAAAGACGACAGGGACAGACTGGTCACGTACCACGACATACTGACACACTACACGAAACAAAGAGAAGCATGCCCACAACCCCACAAACAACTCGACAGGTCTCAAGAAACAGATTGGAGAAGATTGCAAACCAGAATTAACGTTCCGAAACCTAGTACACTTAAACAGAATAAAATCTACACAATATCCAGACGCGAGATGCAAGCTCTGCAAACACGAACACGCAGACATGGCACACACCTTATGGAAGTGCACAAAGATAAGATCAGTATATGTAGAGGACAATTAAGATAGAACCGGACCTTCTCGAGGAGCGATGGCTAAGCGCTCTGACTAGCTCGGAACGACACGACCAATTATGGGCTATCCAGCGGGCCCGGGCAGCGGTGGAAAGGCTATGCCTCACCGCACATAATGCCCGGGTGGCCTGAGCCCGAGCTGGCAACCTCGCAGGTCCTTTTCCCATTAAAGTTTTTTCCGCCCGTCCGTTCGCCCACCGCGACGCTTCGCTTCGTTTGTCCTTCCCGCCTTCGCTCAACGTTACCTACACTTTCCTCTAGGTGGCGCTACTTTGCCATGCGCTCGCGGCAAAATAATGCAGCCTTTGGGTCGTATCTTGCACCACAACAATAATCGCCATCTGTCTTGTCTCGCAGCAAAGTAATACACTCTTAAACAAATTTACCCCCTCTGGGTCGCATCTTGTCACACAACAATAATCGTCATCTCTCTTGTCAGTCTGCAAGCCCGGTACTTCCAAGTCACGAACTGCATACGCGTTATCAGCATGACGCAGCATTATCGACAGGAAAGTAGCGAGCTCGCTGTTTTCAAGAAAGGAAACACAACACTCTTAAAACGGTGGCACCCTTTGGGGTGTATATTTGTCCCACAACGATAATCGTCATCTGCCTTGCTTGCGTTTCCTTTCTTGAGAACTCGGCGCTCGTTACTTTCCTGTCGAGAATGCTGCGTCACACCGATAACGCGCGTGCCGTTCATAACTGGGAAGTACCGGGCTCACAGCGTTAAAGAAAGGAAACGCGCGGGCAAGACAGATGACTATTGGCCTTCTTCGTGGATGCTGCAGGTCCGGTGGGAGGAGTCACCACAATATCGGTGGTGCATCAAATGGCAGACGGTCAATGGACTATCTGTTCGTCACGGGGAAATTGCAGAATTGGAAGAGGTGGCGATCGCCATGGCGGCTTCGCATCCTAGTTCCGAATACATTATTATAGACTCGCAAACTCCATATAGAAATTACACGCGGGGCCGAATTGCACCGCTAGCTTGCAGGATCCTCAAACAATCTGGGGTCTTATCTTTGCTTCGCGCGAAGAGCTGATTTGGGTGCCAGGCCACGAGGGGTGTAGAGGGAAATGAGTGTGCACACGCTGCCGCCCGAGCTTTTCTCCCCCGGGGTCCCTCCTCCTCCCTCCCCGAAGACCCGGACTTCCCAGTGCCATTAATAACTAATGCAGACGTATTACAACACTTGCGCTTATGTCGACGAAAATACCCGGGCCCAACTAAGGGATTAGACAAATCAGAAGAATGTCATCTACGAAGATTACAAACGATGTCATTTAATAACCCAGTCAAGCTACATGCTATTGAGCCAAAATCCTTTTCGGCCGAGTGTAAATTCTGCGGGCAGAAAGCAGATTTGTGCCATATGGTATGGGCCTGCCAGGTTAATAGTGCCTTAGAAACTATAAAACAGCCAATGTGGGAAGGATGGGAGGCAGCTCTGTCCAGCTCAACCCTCAAGGACCAGCGAGCCCTCGTGGAAAGAGCTAGGGCTGCGGCCTTAGCCAACGGAATTCCGGAATAAGAATCCGACCTCCCTTCTCCTAACTCCCCTCCCCTTTTCCTTTAAATAAAACGTCTTCATCATCATCATAATCGTTGTGGGACAAGGTACGCCCCAAAGGGTGTAAATTTTTCTAAGAGTGAAGCACGACAGATGACGATTATCGTTGTGTGGCAGATATGCACCTCAAAGGGTGTATATTTGTTTAAGAGTGTATAGCAACACTTGGAAAAATTTGCACCATTTGGCGTCGTCCATCAACGTCGCCTATGGACGACGTTGATGGCATGAGGGCGAGCACTTTGAAACTCTGACTGCGCGAAGCGACATGCTGTGCGATCGGGAAGGAGGTAACCGCTTATTTACCACCGTATACTGTCAGGATGGGCTTGAACTCCTCCCGTCCTTGTCCGGTTCCGCAATCGCAATCACTGTTCCCCTATTCTTCACGCGATGATTATTTACCGAAGTCAACAAAGTACCATCCTATATAGATAAGCACATCATTAACGATACTACATAAATATTTTGTTCCACTGAGACAGTTTTCCCAAAGGTCGTGCGCGACGTAATTTCGACGTCTCATGCCCTCGTGGCCATGCGTACTAATATCACGCCTTGATTGCGTGAACGGCGACAACAAACGCGCCGTTTCTCTTACGCTTCTCGGCGGGAAGAAGAGGAATAAAAAAGCCGTAAGTCTGAGCTCTCGCTCGGGCGGGACTGCACCAAACAGATCTCAACTAAGGAGCGAACAAAAACGAGAAGAACTCGGGCCACGAAAGGGGTCCAAAGGTGCGCGAACACCTTTGAACGCCAGGAAATTGAAATAAAAAAAATAAATAAATGAAAAGAAAATGAACGTACTATGCAGGTGCCCTCTAACACAGTGTATTGGTGGGCGATATCTTCCTTGCTCTGTCTGCGCACACCTCCCAAAGCCAATTAACAGCGCCCCCGACTGCACCCAGACCTCTTCATTCCCGCTATAGTCAGCCGTGACCTTGCTCTTCTTTCTTGAACACTTCCTTATTTCCGGCCTCCCTCACTGATCGAGTGACTCGTTCGCTCGTCCCTTATTTCCTTGCTGACCCGACTACATCCACATTTCCTTCCTCACTAATTACATCCCTGTCTCGTTATTTCACTTCAGTCTTTCCTCTATCGCCCACTAACGTGCTTATTTGCGTTTGCACTCCATTCACTTACTAACTCACCCCCTCACTCATTCATATTCTTCCTTCTTCACTAACTCACGCAACTGATTTATTTTATTCTTTCCCAATTTACTTCCTTTACCTGCTCCACTCGCTGGCTTCCTTTTTTCTAACCTTTTTTGCTTCCTTTATTGTTCTCGCATGTCTTTCTTTTCAGAGTCGCACACTTCCCTTCGTTCCATCCACTCCATCCATACATCTTTCTTTCTTTCTTTCTTTCTTTCTTTCTTTCTTTCTTTCTTTCTTTCTTTCTTTCTTTCTTTCTTTCTTTCTTTCTTTAGTGCTCACTAACAGGAAGGCCAGGGGAAAAGGGTACCACGAAAGTTCCATGTCACAAGGGAGGCAGGGCAGGAACGTAAAGGAGCGTAACAGGCACTTACGCTTGTTTATGTGTTCAGGGCGCGCATATGAAACTGAGACAAATAAAATTCGCACGTCGGACGGGCAGCGTCTCGTTTTTTAGCACGCCTCACCAGTGCGCGTAAAAAAATAATGTCAGAGGGGGGAAAAAAAGAAAGAAAAGCGAAAGATCAAGAAAACGGGGTGCGTGCACCAAGGAAATAGAAACACGGCCAACCGCAATTTATGGCGGCCATCAAGCTCGGCCACGTAAACGGCCCCCGAACAGAAGCCACGCACTGTGTTCGTTCGGAGCCGCCCTTAAATTGACCACCAAATGCGGGCCATGGCAGGGCCGAGAGAGCAGCTCTCCGCTAACGGGCGGGAAGTGTAAGTGACCGTGGTTTCACAGCCGTGACGGATATACGACGGCGGCGGTCAAGGTGATTAAGATGATGATGACGATGATGAGAAGGACGACAATGCGGGTGATTACCGTCGTTTAAACACACACACACACGCACGCACGCACGCGCACGCGCAGACACAGACACAGACACACACACACACACACGCACACGCACACGCACGCACGCACGAACGCACGCACGCACACGCAAGTTATAGTACTGGCACTTCGGTCGTTCAGCTTCCATGCATAGGAATCACGTAAACGATGGGTAGTACACGGATCTGTCTTAATCTTCAGGCATGTGAGTTCAGACGATTAGGTTCAGACCTACTTTTCGCGTTATTTAATCGTCATCATCACCATCATCCTACTTCCATGTCGACTGCAGGACGAAGGCCTCTCCTTGCGACCTCCAATTACCCCTGTCTTGCACTAGCCGATTCTAACGCGTTATTGATGCGAAAGCGGTTTAGGCTAGTCCACGTAGTGGGCTGCTCACCGTTCCTATGCTGCCGTACTTGCACCTAGCACCTAGCTCCACATGTACCGCTCTAGTAATTTTTAAAAGAAAGTTCTACGATACAGACGTCGCAGTCATCGCCATCACCACCGTCATCGTCGTCACAATCAAAATCCCCTAAAAGCATGGCCGAAGGAAATAACTAGGAGGGAGCATCATGGGAGCATTGCACAACACGACGGAAGCCAAACGAGTAAGCCGAACACGTGATCGTCACGTCAGAGCGCGCGTTAGGTTTTAGCACTTCCGCTCTACAGGCAGAGCCACGGCGAGAGGCCGAAAAGCACGCGTCGATTATCAAAAACTACCGAAAACCAGACATTCTCGGTCAATGCCCTGTGTTCAAGAGGTCACCTGTTGGGCAGACTTTTCGCGGAATGAAGCGACGAGAATGGCTTCAAGGAGAATTGGCTTGCCAAGTCTGGATCTGTGACGTAATGCTCCCTCCTAATTTATTTCATTACTCCATGCCTAAAAGAAGAGCTGCACTTTCAGAGAGGTGGGCGAACTGTTGTTGTTGTGATCGACAAAACAGCGAATAGAAAACGTCGCGCTAAGGGGCCATACTACGTAAGACTATTCCATGTTGTCTATTTCAATTTCCTGGCGTCAGATGTACATAACCGCTTACGCAAGCATCGGGTGGTGACCAGCAGCGTTGTTTGAACAGGCAAATGAGACGCTCTCTTTGCTTAAAGGAGATCACCTTGGATTGCTTTGAGAGCGAACAGCATTGCCTAGCTTGACAGGTTTTTCTTATATAATAGGCTGACAGGAGAGGAGGAACACACAGAAGTGGAGAGGGTTTCCGCAGCGTTTGGCTAGCGCAGCGAAAGTAGAAAACAGGGTGAGGAGAGCGGTGCCGGCATCGGCGATTGGCCCGCTTCCCCTTGCTTCTTTCCATGGAGGACGGAAACTCTTTCGCAGCTTGTAGAAAATGGCGGCGGCGTGCAACGTACGGGTAAATATGCCGTTAGAACGGATCCTCAGCGAAGAAAAATTAACAAGCGATGTAGTATACTTGCTGAAAAGGCTCGGCAACGCTATGCTAGCTGCCGCGCAAAAATTTGTATCATACGCAAATAAATCTATTCTGCCCGGCAGCTTTGAGAAGCCAGTGCCATCTTCTATTCATTTCGGAACGGGGCGCCGGTCTCCGACTATTCTGAAAAATAATTTTTTTTTCGCTATATTAATGCATCTTTAATGCGTACCCATCACTTTTTCGTGTGGGATTACGCGGTTTTGTAAGGTGGTATGACAGATGGACGAAGTAGGCGCCACTCGAAATCTTTCGACCAATAGCGGAGGGCTGATGGCACAATAAGGCGTCGAATGAGAAAAATTTCATTTTAATTTGTTCAGTCTAACCACGCATAATCTGTGTGCACCCGTCATAGGAGATTAGGAGTTTTCGCGGGTCTCCTGACGTCGCGTGACAGACAGGCGAGTTGGGGTGGCCCGCAACATGTTTGACCAATCTTCGAGGGCTGATTGCAGAAATGGAATAGAAAAGTTAGGAATAACTTTACGTTATAGGGCCCTAGGTTCATAAATGTAGTGTAAGAAAGGTGAAAATAAATTTATTGTACAATTTTGCAGTCAATAAACGTGGACACTAAACCAGAAGTAGATTTTGCTGGGCTAGTCGGTTCTATTGCTCAGTAGACCATAAATATTTATGGTTGTTTAGCGCAAACAAGGAAGGACGGAAAGGGAAAAGGGGAGCGTCAACTTTCGACTGTTTATTGTATTTTGTATTACATCCAATATATATATATATATATATATATATATATATATATATATATATATATATATATATATATATATATATATATATATATATGCAAACGCATGAGCAACATACCGAAAATTCAATCACGCTACACTCCAATCACAACCGCCTATCAAAAAAACCTCCTGTCTTCATGCAAGAGTAAAATTGATGTATCGATAATACATGATGAACCTCGCTCTTTAATGTGAAAAGCCTCTAACGATTCACGTGCCGTGGTGTCCATGCTTTTTTCAAGAATCCGTATCGTGACCAGTCATGGCTTACGCTGATGTGAATTTCAGTGCGCATGCATTCAAATGTGCTCCGTCTTTACCCTTTAGTGACAGCTTATGTTCTCGAGCACGCTCATTTACGAATCGCTCTGTCTGGCCGACATACATATCTTGTCGCAAGACAGCCGAATATCATATACAACGGCGGTGGCACACATTGTGTATGACTTGGGGTGAATTTTACCGCAACCACGTATCTTGCTTCCACCACAAAGTATGCGTAGACACAGCTGGGCCACGCTCGCATGGCGCAGAGAATACGACTGGCGCCCCATGTCCGTCTACAGGCTTCTTTAAGTTGCGGGTAACGCGGTTAAGAGCAGATTGGGTCAGGGAACAAACGCGAGTTAATGACACCCTACTTGAAATCAAGAAAAAGAAATGGGCATGGGCAAGACATGTAATGAGGAGGGAAGATAACCGATGGTCATTAAGGGTTACGGACTGGATCCCAAGGGAAGGAAAGCGCAGCAGGGGTCGGCAGAAAGTTAGGTGGGCGGATGAGATTAAGAAGTTTGCAGGGACGGCATGGCCACAATTAGTACATGACCGGGGTTGTTGGAGAAATATGGGAGAGGCCTTTGTCCTGCAGTGGGCGTAACCAAGCTGATGATGATGATGATGATGATTATGATGATTATGATGATGATGATGAATGCGGTGCACATGAGGTAAAACCTCCGACCTCACCGTTCTCTGCGCTTGCTCAGCCCTTCTCCTGTGTTCGTCGCTCTTGAATTTGTGGAAGAGTGACTACAGGCAACGGCAGTAATGAGCACGCGAGGAAACCCACTTGAAGACAGTCGATCCAATTCATTCTGAAAGCTTGTCTGTATTGCGTGAGGGCACGACTGTACAAGAGCGGACTCGAGGCAGAGTTTAGCTATGGCCCTTTTAACAGTCTTAGAATGTGCCGACTCACATGGCAGCAATTCCGTTGTTCTCCGAGGCGAATCAAGCCAGAAGGTGTGACCTCTTTGCGAGGGGATGTTGAGATCTAAAAAAAAAAGAAGGAAAGAATTGCGGGAAGGTAACTCGTGAGCAAAAACCCTTCCCGTCCCGACACGGCAAAAGGGCGCTAAAGCTTTGACAGTGCAGCATGCGAGGTCTGTGGCACCGAAGAAAACATCGACCACCTGTTGTGCCACTGTCCAAGATATGCCCTAGAGAGACAAGAACTTGCCAAAGCTTTCCAAAAACTGGACAATCGGCCGTTTTCTGTGCAGGTGCTGCTGGAACACCGCCCCCATCGCCCGTCGGCCCATAAAGCGGTGAAGGCACTTTTGTGTATCTTGAGGACGACGGGTTTGTGCGACCACCTGTGACTATTAAGGCAATTTCTGTAAAACCACACGCGTCAGCGAACTTGCCGCAATTTCCTTCTTTCCTTCCCTCCTCTCCCTGTGATCTTTGCTTTCCCCTTTCCCATTCCCCCGGTGTAGGGTAGCCAACCGGACGTTATTCTGGTTAACCTCCCTGCCTTCTTCTTATCTCTTTCCTCCTCCCCTTGTCAACAATGGGCTGATAAGAGGAAGTGGATTGTTGCTTTAAAACAATTAAAAAATCAACATATCTAAAAACCTTCATGACTCCTCACCCCCCTCCCCCAAATTCGTGGCGCGTGAATTGTTAGAGGCGTTTCTCATTAAAGAGCGAGATCCGTCGTGTATATGCGAAACATCAGTTTTACTTCTGCATGCAGAAATAATGTTTCTTGATAACCGGCTGTGATAAGGGTGTAGCGCGATTGAGGCTGGTCGGTATGATGCGTGTTCGTTTGCGTATACATATTGGATGTAATACAAAATAGAATAAACAGTCGAAAGTCGGCGTCCCCCTTGTCCCCTTCCGTCCTTCCTTGTTTGCGCTAAGCGACTATAAATATTCATTGCCTACTGAGTGGACAATAAATCAGGCATACTTAAATGATTGGCTTGTTGACTGGCGTTTGTGACAAATTTGAAGGTAAGGACTGGGATGTGATGTCGGACATGGGCTGAAATCCAGGATTCGGTCGTCGTCCAGTCATCGGCAATGTGCAAGGCGGGTCGCAAACCTGTTTTGCTTCCGGGATTCCCCCTCCCCCCCCCCTTTTTTGAACCATGAAGGTGGTCCATTGTTTCTCTCTTGTTCCGTATTTTGCTGAGCTCATCCAGCTTAAGTTTACGGGAAGGGGGCTTGAGTCACCGGTCGGCGTTTTCACAAAAATAAAAACTTACGCCCCTCACGCTTCTCTTTACAATGAAAAATAAAGTGAGCTGGTTACCTTTCGGGGGGTAGGGCCATATCCTCGAGATTTTACTGCATACATCCTTTTAAAAGAGGTTGCGGTAGAGCTTTTGAATGCTTGCTGTTAGCGTAGGAGCGAAAGGGCACACACTGGAAGGTTTTTTGACAGTTGCAGCGGAGAACAATGGAGTCAGCAGCCGACAGGGGACGAATAACTGCAGCGTTGCAATGGAGGGCTTCCCGTACTTTCCGGGTTGCTCGTCATGGGAATTTTCGGAGATGAGTGTGTGGCACGTTAGTCGAGAGTCTTTCTCAAAGTATGAAGCGCTCACTGCAAAGAACGAAGTCTCCCTCGTGGGGTAACCTAGTTGTGTGAACGATGGTACTCTCCTAACGGAGACGTTTTGCACGATTTAGTTTCTCTTTCTGTTTTTTGTTGGATTGTTCTACAATTGCGTTGAGTTTCTGCTAGGGGCGTAGGAGTACTCGAAATCTTAAGCATGGATACGAGGGTTCATTATTATAAGCTGTGGAATATTCGTTTCTGTTCAGATGTAATACGTAACAACACTTTCGGGTGTATAGAAAGACCGGTGTTAGGAGGCCTTAGGGGAGTCGTGTTTGTTGCGATGAAGCACCAGTTCCTGGGCAAATACATATCATTTCTAGCTTCTGCTAAATTATTTACAGTCATCGGAAAGGATGCCTCACCTTCGGGCAGCTTACGAACCTGTCTTGGTATAAGCAAAACAGTATATTATTTCGCTAATCTCAGGTGGTCAAAATTAATTCGGTGTTCTCTACTACGGCATGCCTCATAATCAGGTCATGTTTCTGGTACGTAAAGCCACATATTCTTTTTTAAAGATTAGTATTTTTACTACAAGGTATACGTGCATTGAGCGCATGCAGTAAATAAGTTTCGTTAACAGCCATGGTTAGTGGAGCTATGCAACTGAAGTGACTTCGGCAGAAAGACTCGGGCTATTTCTTACCGAATAGCAGTGCTCTTAGGGACGTCACACATTCTTACTTGTAAAAAAATAAAAATTTTAGGACGCTTAAGCTTCGCCTTTAATAGTGCAGCTCGACAGCATTCAAAAATCCCTGACAGTTTCTCACACTTCCTGGCAACTGACGCTTATGCAAGTCTGGCGGTGAACGCTATGCACGAAGTCTGGTAGAAACGCTGCCTCTTGCATGGGCAGACCCCGGAGATATTGCACAGCCGCGCCGAGACATTATATATATTTCAGGTTTCTTTTATTGTTTCACACTTTTAATATTTCAGCTCTGTATATGTACATGCAGCTTTGAAAATGTGACTGATTGCAGGCCCAGATGCCTGTTGGTGAATAAGAATTTAGGAGAAGACACTTTCATAATACGAAGAAGTAGACGTGAGACAGTATGCAAAAGCCGCCAGTGCGTTATTCCGAACTTCTTCTCTCACCTAATTAAGACGACAGACCTCAGGCCAAAGTCGGAAATAATGCGTCAAGCGGTGCCAACTTCAGCGGCTACCCCTACCCTCATTCCTACACTACAAATTTCACTCACTTTCACTCACTTTCACTCACTCACTCACTCACTCACTCACTCACTCACTCACTCACTCACTCACTCATTCACTCACTCACTCACTCACTCACTCACTCACTCACTCACTCACTCACTCACTCACTCACTCACTCACTCACTCACTCACTCACTCACTCACTCACTCACTCACTCACTCACTCACTCACTCACTCACTCACTCACTCACTCACTCACTCACTCACTCCGTAATTTTTGTTGGTTTGCCTATAGCGTATTTCATTACTGCATAAATTTGGATTCTTTTACTGCTTTCTCTTATTCGTGGTTGGCCCACCTGTGACAGAATGTCGTGGTCTAGCAAATCTTTCGTATCGTTTGTCCCTAATAATATTATTCGGCTTTATTGCGTTCTTTTTCCGTCTTTTTGTATTATAACCAAGTGTCGTACGTGTTGTGCCCAAGCGATCCTGGTCATTTTAGTGCTGTATGAACGTACATAGTCGCAGTCTATGTTTGATATTAATTCCTATCATAGCCCAACAAAACTGTCATTATTAATAAAATAAACAAAAAGGAAACCGATCAACCAATCAAACAACCAATCAATATTTATTCCCACCGCCATCCGAGGTCGGCTAATGTTCAGAACCTCAGTCTTCTGTATGAATTCACTTGATTTGCTTTGTAAACTGCACTGAGGATTCCCCAGACGCACTGGGAATTCGTAACAGGGAGGCTGCTATAGCTATGCACTGCACGCAAATGAGTCGGTACTGTGCGAGAAGCCGCGATCACTGCAATCGTCGCCGCCGTGGAACAACGGCGGTGCATGTGCGTAACGAACTCTCTGCCAGGTATGCGGGTGGCGTTGGCGGCCACGCCGCGAGCAATTACTGTCGGGAACATCAATTATTCGTCGCGCGGACATCCGCAGGTCGGGTCGGATTGCGCGTCGATCCCTGAATCAGCAGAGCGGACCGGAAGCGACGCGTTGCTAAGCAGCGCTCGCCGAGGTTCGATGCTGCAAGGCCCCGCCCACGACTCGCTCCTGCAGTCCACTATAGGTGACGAGACGAGGCGCACCACCGAAGCATATAGGGGAACGAATATTTAATGATTCGACGGCACGTGCTACTATTGATTTGTGAAAGAGGGATCCATGGGAAAATCTTTGGGGTGCGTGAATATTCGAGAATTTCGAATACGAATGAAATAGTATTTTCTACTCGATTCGCGTTTAATTAGAGAATTTGCTATTCAGAATTGTCGAATAATCGTTTCTTCCGGATATCAACGCTTGTTGGAGTGTTGAGAGAGAGAGAGAGAGAGAGAGAGAGAGAGAGAGCGATGCAAGTGAGAACTGTTTCGTATACGCATGATTCTGCTGCTGTGGAGCTGCGGCTCCTGCTCAGGGGCACCGGTTCGTGAACGAACGCGCGGAGCAGACTACTTTTTCAATCATTCGTTAAGAAAGCCTCCCTTTTAGGCCGCCCGTATATGCGCATGTATTGTCTCGATTTAGGGAAAGAAATTTGTAATTTAGCCATTCTCATCATGTTTCCATCCTTTAAGGACAGTGCGCCGTGCTGGAGTATCACACTTCTCTCCTTGGAACGAACTCAACACTCTCTCTGCCTCATTGTCATGGTCAATATAAATTTGAAGCCGCGTTTGGCAGCTGGCAGCTGACAAACACGCATACCGGACTTGTACAAGCTCCGGCGTTAGGCCTATCAAGCGCACGAGCGCTTGATAGGCCTAACGGTTGCTATATCGGTTGCTATACGGGTGCTATATCGTCTACGGGAGATGTCAGTATGGCGGTTCGGTCAGCACGGATGGGATGGGTACAATACACGGGTTTGCCTAAAACCACGCGATTTTATGGCTGCGAACGGCTTCGCGGCTTTGCGAGTTGAGTATCCGCAACAAAAATAGTGCGTTACAAGTGCAGTAATGTGCAACGATTGTGCATATGCGTAAGGACCTATTGCCGTGCTGCGATTAGAAAACCACGAGCTCTTGGGACCCTAGAAAGATAAAGCGTGGTAAATAACGCCACAGAATCGCGCGGGAGCCGCAACACGAACATTAAGGCAAATTCATGAACTATATACACGTCATCGAGCATGAAAATGACATGCGTTGGGCACCCGGGCCTGCCCAGGGTGGTGTTAAAACTGGCCCGTGAATAGCTTGATTCGAGCAGTTAGCCCTCGAACCTGCATAAACAAAGTTTGGTCCAGTTACAAGCAGATGCGAATATTTAAGCTGCGCACATGTTATTTGCTAGAGACAGATTTTATTGCGTTAAGCCTTTCTCTGTATACTTGCGGCTGGACAAACGAACGAAACAAGTAAAATAACAAACTCTGTTCATTCTGCTCGCGCGTTACAGTACAGTGGGATACGGAAACACCATACTACGTTTGCCAAATAGCTGTACGGCACTAACTAAATTTGATCTCACTTTTGAATTTCGGAGAACCTTGGCAACGTACAATGCTAGAAGCCAAACCTGTAGACTTGGCGTGGATTGCCGGAATACGTTGGTCTAGTGTCTTTCAGAAAGCCACAATATACGCGCTGCTAGAAACTAGCTACATTGATTATAAGTTGATTACACGCATGGGCAATGCTCATTTGCAACCAAATTATCACGTGGATCCAGATTTTCTTCGGGCTTTTTGCGGCGTTATACTAATTGCATAATTTTATCAGTTAACACTCTAAGTATCGCAGTAAAATAGCGCAGTAAATGGCACCCGTGGTGTCCTTTACTCTTTGTGCATGTTTTTTTTTTGCGCTACAATGACTTCAATAAAATTAGGTATCACTGTTTCGTATTATGAGTGAATTTAGGTTTTCTCTACTTTTGTATGACACTATCTAGACAACACAGTGTCTTCTCTTTTCTTTTCTCCACCATGTTGAGATGTGATGTTCTGTTCATGCAAATATCCGTATACCTAGTAACTGGCCCCTGAAAGACGATTTAAATATTGCACTGAGCGTAATGCTCAAATCTGTTTCCATGCAGTGCGCTACTTTTTTTTGCATGGTACAACGGCTCGTTTGCGATTGCATGTTTGTGGACAGAAAATTTATTTTCCTACGAGATTTAGTCGCCCTAAGCTGAAGGTGATTTCGATGAATCGTTGGTCCGCAGCCGACACGAATGGACAGCTTAAACGGTCATTTTCGAAAAGCTCTAATGACCAGCGGCTGGTATTGCGACTGACAAAGACGCGTACGGTGTCGCGAGTAAGATTTTGTAAATATTCGTATTACAGCATGGTGGTGGAGCCCATTACCTCAATCTGAAATAGTTTCATATACAGACAATGAGTACCGGAAACGCACAAACACACGCGCACACACAGGCACACAAAATAAAGTCTGGTGTAAGTCGTTTCCAATGTTGCCGTGAGTTTTCAGCCATTTCTGCAGGAGACGACCATTGGTGGGTGATCACTTTAATGTTCGTTATTTTTATTCGCTTCAAGAAAATCAATGAAAAAACACTTCTTTTTAAGAACCAGACGTTCCTCGCCCCACTCTCCCTCTCTCACTGACAAACTCCCTTCACTGGTCGGTTTCCAACCCCAGAATGAAGAAGATGCTGATGAGATGACGAAACAGAAGCAGAAGTGGTACAGAAGAAGAAGAAAATGGCGATATAAATCAGGCAGAAGCTGGAGCAGAAGATGGAGCCGAAGAAATAATGATGATGAGGCAGAAACCAAAAACGGAAGAAAATGATGATGATAATGAGGCAAAAGTAGAATCGTAAAGCGATCATGAAACAGGAGGCGAAGCAGGAGAAAATGACGAAGCAGTAGACGAAGCAGAAAAAAGACAACGATGAAGCAATAGAAGCAGAAGCGAAGAAAACGGAACAGAAACAGAGAAGCACAAGAAAAAATTGAACCAAAAGGTGAAGCAGCAGAAGGGGATGATGAAGCAGAATATGTAGCAGAATATGAAGCGGAAGAAAAAGATGATGAGGCATAAGGCAAAGAAGAAGAAGAAGGCGATGGTAAAGCAGAAGATGAAGCAGACGAAGAAAAGCAGAAGAATACAGAATGCAAGGAATTGACGCCGTGCGCCAAATGACGTCTGCCTTCTGAAAGATAAGAAG
The DNA here is from genome assembly GCF_038994185.2 of Dermacentor albipictus. NCBI lineage: Eukaryota > Metazoa > Arthropoda > Arachnida > Ixodida > Ixodidae > Dermacentor > Dermacentor albipictus. Next base: position 36,699,184 of record NC_091823.1, read on the forward strand.
AAGAAGCGAGAAAAACACCACCCTTAAATGTAATTTTATGGCTCTGTAATTCAAACAGGAATCCACAGATGGCCAGTAGCTTGTTTAACGAAGCTGAACGAGCAAATACAAATGCGCATCGCGTCTGCAAATCTCGTTTCTGTGAACTCTTTAGAGGCTCCGAGGGAGCCACGGTTTGCCCCAAGGCCCCATTTACGCGAAACAAATGCGCGTCGACTCGGAATGCGGCCGTGTCAAGATGACGTCTGCTCCTTAAAATGGCGCATTGCCTCCGGGCAGTCGTTTCTTCAGCAAAACACGAAAGGAGTTTCTTGACATTCAATGCGCCGCCGGTCGGCTGCTGTGCGGTGTCTCGCGCGCTTTAACGAAGCTCGTGTTTGAAATTGGCACGACCGTTGAGAGTGTACAAATTGACCCTAACGAGTAAAGCTAACTCAATTTATAGTGGTAAAAGCAGCCTTTCAAAACTATATTTTCATTCATTTGGCGTAAGACTCACGGTTGATTACTAGTCAGGAAAGTAAAGGTCAAACTCCCCTTTCTTGAATTCCCCTCCTAAGCCGCTGTGCCGGTGCGCCAGTGTATGACGTCATGTATTTAAATTATGTTCTTGTATTGCAGTCACATTTCGGCGCGGTCAAATGTCGTCGAAGCCCGCTAGGTGTAATCCTCCGTTAATTTTTTTCTTTGACTACACTTTTCTTCGAAGGTAAGCGATCAACTCCGTGTAGATGCTCCATGGGTGATATTCTGCACATGGCAAATTCAGCCATTCATACTCGAATTCGCCATCTTGGCAAATTCGATTGGAGCAGGGAGCTGCTACAGCCTATCTGATTGGCTCAAAACGCTGCCGTCACTGAATTTGACACTATGGCAGAATTGTAGAGTGTCCAGTATAGTGCCCCAGCTGTCTAAATCCGTGACGTCACAGCGAGATTCTGCGGGAACTACATATATGGCAGCGCCGCCAATCGCCTTTCGTTATTAGCGCCTTTTCTGGCTTACAGAAGTTCGTGTCGCGGAAGGAACAAATGCTTTGCTATTGAGGAAACGTAATTTACTTAATTACATTATTTATTATTCCACTTTTATCTCCCTCCAAGCCGGTGGCGGTCCTGTTTTTTCTTTTGTGTGCGCGCTTCACCGCTGCATAGTTGGCGCACAGAAGTAGTAGTAGTTAAAAATATTTTATTTATAATAAGTGGGTATGAACATTCCTGTTTGAGATGACCGCCCGCTTATGTAAAAAAGCGATCGGATAGAACGTCATTACAAGGAGCACTTAACAAACAGTGACTAAACAATTGCTTGATTTGTCTTGTCTACGGCGTTGTCATACTACCAACAAAAGCGCTCCAGGAAGAGCTGGAAACCGTGCTTTGGAATGCTGCCAAAAGGATGCGGACCATATGAGCATCGAGCCTGGAATTCAAGCACACATACTTCGGCGATGCGCCGCCTAACGACGTGACACTCAGCAGAAGAGTCTGCTCGAAGTGGTGGCCCGTCGGCGTGCGCTTTCTATGCTATATATTCCATCACTGCTTCGTGCGTAAACCACTTGAAGGCGCCTCGGCCATTGACTAAATCGCATTCGGGCTTTCAATCTCATGGCAAGCTCTGATGATATTCAAGATGTGAAAGGTGCACTACATGAAAAAAATAAAAATAAAAGCAAACCTGGCACTCGTCACGTTGAATTCGTTACACGGAAGAGCGGCAGCACAGTGATGTTCCAGGTTCTTCGCTTTCTCCCGCCTCGCCTGCCCGTTTCACATCAATAGCTGTCGCCGCAGTAACTGAGACAGTATGTCACCTTCCTCTCTAGAGAGAGCGAATTGCGTCATTCTGGGAGGCGAGCTATCTTTTTATAAAGTTCTCGAGCCTGCAAAAGCCGCGCATCGCGCCGGCTCAAGATGCAACGCTCTGTGATTGAGAGCGCACTCCATCCCAAAGTCTCTCGCATCACGTGGGACGCTCCGAGGCTAGCGAGGCGCAGAGGTTGCGAATAGAGGAGAAGGACATTTTTCAGGGCTTCTCTCGGTTTAATGCGCTGGTATATCGCGTCAAAGATGATGAAAAAAGGGGAATGAAAACTGATATACCGACTATTAGCGCCGATTGAAGCCTTATTGAACGTTCTTGGCTAAACGCTGTGTTCCATTTCACCAGCTCGGTGCAGCGTAGTAGAAGGTTCGGGCCGTTTCAGTCAACCAGAAGAGAGACTACCAGTTGTACTATGGGTCAACAAGAGAGACTACCAGTTGTACTATGGGTCAACCATAATGTGGTGTGTGACATCGTCACATGCATCGGACATGAACGCATGTGTGGTAATATAACAATCACAGTATTATTATTCATTCAGACAGCATTAGGTACTGTAAGTCACATACATGTAGTATGTAGCATGTACATACATGTAGTATGCGTTCTAAGATACATAGTACGTTAGAACGCAAGACCGTTCTCCGAGTCAAAGGTACTCGGACCGTGGCCACACCCGTCACTGGCACGAAAAGTGATTCGTGCACTGGTACACTGCTTGAAGTGCACCGGCTTAAGAGGCCGTTTATAGTGTCCCTGTGCATCCTACCACACGCACTCAGTTCTTCCTCTTTTCCTCTTTCTATTCCCCTTTCCCCCCACACAGTGTAAGGTAGCAAGCCAGGTACTCGTCTGGTTGACCGCCTTGTCTTTCCTGTCCTTGCCTTCCTCCCCTCTCTCTCTCTAGAACTCGACCTCTGTGACCCATAGAGTTTCTCACTATAACACCTAGAGGGTAATCTGGCGCCACCGTCTATGGGTGTTTCTTAAGGGGGCACCGTGCCGTCATGGGAATGACGGTATATGTGTCTGCGAGGCTCATGTTGGCTGGTGTTGTAAGAGGCTTCGTCTAAAACGTGGTTATGGCTACGCAAATAACGCGTTCTCAAAGTAAAATCTTCATAAAATGTTTCCATTCACGCATATTACATCTTTACTCACCCACGATGCATGACCAAGCGAAGAAAAGCAAGAACAGACGACCAACTGTTTCAATGCGAGCGCGAACCTTGTCGTCTGTCCTCCAACTTTAGCGGCCCGCTGATACTTCTTACGTAACATGTAGTCGTACACACAATAACAAGTTCTCATAGTTAAACAAAACATACTTTCGCGTAATAATAAAGCTAAAGCAGCTTTTCACGTGCTGTTCTAGTAGAAAATGAATCATTGTGACAGACGGAACGGTACTTGCCAAGCGCGTCTTCAAGGTGTCCTGTCTCTACGAGAACGATGCCAATCCGAATCCACAATATACCGGCATTCCCATGCATACCACAGCGCAGCAGCGCCAGATTTCCCTCTAGGTAATGTAGTGAGAAACTCTATGCTGTGACCGATCACTGCGATGGATTTCACGATGGTATGACAACGAATGCAGGACGACTGCGTGGCGACAATGCAATATGGCAACGATGGCATGACAACGTTGTCAAGACAACGGAATGACAACTAGATTATGAAGTCCGTAGCATGGTGATGACGGCACGAAGAGAGTCGGATGACGAAGCTGCAATCACAGTGACAGAGCGACTACGACGGAATCACAACGATGGTATGGCAACAAATGCCTGGCGACTGAATGACGACAACAGCGGGAAGGCGACGGCATGACTTTGCTTTGACGGCAAGCTTTATGCGTTGACAAAGCTGGAGTGACGATGATGATGCAAAGGCCACGACGGCATCACGACCACGAGCAGATACCAAGTGGCCCAAGTTATTAGACTACTAGACCCCTCTGTCGGCGTAGCAGTCAGAGAGTCAGATGACAAAGGTGGAATGACGATGATTGAACGACCACGACGGCATGATGATCATGAGCACATAGCAGCTTAAGCACATGATTTAATGGCATTGGACCGCAGACCCTTCAGCCTCGGGAAGATCTTAGGTTCATGGCCAACATACTGTTTGCAAAGACGAGTGTTAATGGCCATCCAAAGATTTCTAGAAGCGAACAATATACTCGGAATCTTTTGAGTAGAGTGTTTATCTGTGATAAGCTCACTCTATGTGATTGATTTGACGTGACTTTGGCCCATTGAATGTCTAAATCAATGTACCTTCGTTGGAATCTAATACGTGTTTTCTTATGTGCCCTAGCTTTACGGCAGGAATCTGACCGGACTTTGTGTTGACATTCCCGGTCTATCCATCCTTTTGCGCCGACCTGCTGACCCAAGTTGTTTAGCAGCTTGACGCACTAAGTATGTGGTCATGATGCCGACGTCGTCGTTCAGCTATCGTTGTTCCTACGTTTTCATGCAAATCTTGTCATGCCGTCGTGTCACGCTATTGTCGTCATGCCATCGTCATCGTTTAAGAAACTTCATACTACAGTCACCATGCCGGCATTGTCATACCCCCTTGGTCGTTCAATCTGTGCCAATCCTTCTTGGACATTCCATCGCAGTCATGCTTTCATTATTCAATCGTGATTATGCCGTCGTTGTCATGTCATTGTCATCATGCGTTCGTTGTCGTACCCTGACGAGCTAGTGTCATAGCAAAGTGGGCCCATTCCCGAGACAGTGTATGTCGCTCATAGCCGAAGCAATGGAAGTCTCAGGATGACCCATACAGATTCTAAATAAAGGCGTCTTCAGCAATATGGTGTGTTGCTGCGTTGCTTGAACGCTAATCGCATTAACGTCGATAGTCATCGCGAAATGTCAGATTTTCTTTCTTTTTTGAAAGAGTTTTGAAAGTTGAAAAGATCCGTATGGCTTCCCTTTATAGCTTCGAGATACTGTCGGGTGAATGACAGTCTCTTTCTCTTCATGAAACTTTCTCTCCCTTGAGGATTTACACAGAACTTATTTGCGATAAATGGGATGCCAATTTTCCCTTTGATGAACCTTCATACAAGTTGGAGATCTCCCATCAACGTATTTGGTTAGATAAGGAAATATCCCGGCTTGTACCTACGCTGATTGCAGGGTCCTAGGTTCACTGTCAGTAAAGCGCTAATTTAAGTTTTTGCGTGCGTTAAAATTCGAATGCGTCCGCCTGCTGCGCATTTGGCAGACGACGTACGTGACAGACGACGTACGTGACAGACGATGCGACAAGCGCTGTCGATTGCGCCGTCTGCCGGTTCACCAGGAAGCTTTCGGTACTGAGCAGAAAATTCCCGACTCTGATTACAGGAAGGAATAAAAGAATCATTAGGTGGCTTGGGAATAGCGCTCGGAACAAAAACAAAGCGCGAGCCATCTGCGCTGTTTCCGATAGACTAAGTAGCTACAGAAAAAAAGAAAGAGGTCGTTGTTCATTCAAAGGCAGTTAGGGGAAACATTTCTGCTGCAGTACGGTTGGCCGGTCGGAAAACAATTGAAAGTCTCGCTTCGTCCAAGGCGTAGGCGCTGTCTGTACATCTACGCTGCCGTCGCCTGTTAACGGCCTCAAACCGATTTTGCTGAATTTTCTTTCGAGCAATTGAGTTAATGGTTTGCCTTTTCTGTCTCCGCGCGAGCTTCGCAAAACTATTAGGCACTGCCGAGTGAATTCAAATCCGCTTTTGTTCGCTGGCTTTCCGATGACTTCTCGCTTCCTCCTAATGCCCAAAGCCTGTAGCAGTGTCCGTTTCCGATTTCGGACCTTGCTCGCTTCACAAGGGGCGTTAAATGTCACTGAACGGCTTCTAAATTTAACAGCTTTGAAATAACGGCTGCAGCTTGCTCACAGTATATAGGTTTGAAAGGTATTGCTTACGAAAGTAGAGCCGTCCGAAATTTGTATTTTAACGACAAAAATGTGCTTTTTTTGGACGGAAACAAGAGATACAGCTAAACCAGATTTGTGCACGTTACAGAAAAAAAGATAACCGATTGCAATTGCAGTGAATTCATACAAAAATGTAATTGATTACAGTTACCAATTACTGCCCCGCGTAAGTAACTGAAAAATTACACAATAATGTAATAGATTACTTCTATTTCCTCCGAACTTTTATCAACATTGCATGGATGCAGTAAACAGCATGAGCTGGTCTGGCATTTCAGTGAGTCCTCTGCAGCCACTCATACATAGTTTATCTGCACTAACAACTGCCCCTAAAGAATTTAGGCGGTCATCGTCCCTCTTATTTGTAGTGAAGACATCGGCGGTGACACTGAAAACTCGCCCGAAGAGGAAAAAAGAGAGGGAACAAAAGTCATGTTAGCCCGCTCACTCGATGTGCTTGCGGTTGAAGGTGGCGGGAGGGGGGGGACGGTAGAAAGATGTTGTAACGTATACGAATCCTGCGCCCAAAATTGTGGTTGCTCAGTATCTGGGTCCTCTATGACGCGCCATGCTTCATTGTTGCTGGGACTTAAAGAAGATGCTCCTGGCGGGGCCAATGAGAAGCTGAAAAAAAATTGTCAGCGTGTGATTTCCTGGCTATAACGTCCTAAGTGGCGTTCGCTATCGAGACATACCAGCACTTGGTCAATTCGTCGGCCAACATCTGGCGGAGCGTTAAGGTGAGCAAACAAACACCAGGTAACCCCAGGTTTGGCTGTCTGAAGATGCGCGTTTGCGAGCCTGCTGCACGGCAGGATCTCAGGTGTTCTACTGTAGTTTTCGCCGCATCCAGGTTCTCAAAGCTGCATTCTTTGTCACAGCCTGTCTCGCCAATATGGTAATTGGTTACATGTAATCGGTTACTGAAACAAGCAATTGAATTACAGTCAGCGTTATCGAGTAAACGAATGAATCATTAAGTTACGAAATTACCAGAAAATTATTTTGTTAGACGTAATTAATTACAGGAAATTCGTTAAGTACAAGCATGATCTAAATGAATTAACTTAATAAAGGGGAAGGAAACGTCTGCACTGGATCAAAAGTGCAACACCACCACCACCACCACCAACAACAACAACAACGACGACGACGACGACGACGACAACAACAACAAGACAGCCACTTGGTTTACAGACGACGTCTGTAAACCAAACGCCCCGTCGACTACTGCGAACAACCTTATTCATTTCGCCTTACCAGGGGCCTGTTTAACCAAACGTCCTTAACAACATTTTAATGTGCGCGCAGTATGAAAATAGCGAACTTTGTCTGTCGCGGTCGCGTTTGAAATGGTCGTGTGCGTGTCTGTGTGAAGCGACGGCTCGACAATCGATGTCAACGAAATGAGCGCCGTCTGCTTACTTCGAGCTATGGCAAGACATTATGCCGTCTCATTTCTGACTCCCCTAATAAACACATGACTACCGGCGTGGACTACGTGAATAATTACTAGGCGTTGTCAGCACAGATTAGCGGTTAACGCACCGCGGTCTGTGGTTAACGTATCTCTATCCACATACAACGAGAGGATTTCTAGACGATCGCCGAACGAGGCTTTGATGAGCTTGCATGCCGCTTAGACGTCCGTCTTCCTAGGTGAATTAAATTAGTTTTACTTCAACTTGAAAAAAAAAAGTGAAGGACGACCTCCCGTATACATTAAGAATCATGCAAGTGAGGCAAACAGTGCTCCAACGTGATTATTCTGGAATTCTGTCGTCTACCCAGCACTACACATGTTAAAGTGTCTTCAAGTGACCGATCATAGAGCTCAGGCATGTGTTTACAAGTGGGGACATTTCGGTGTAGCGATGCTGTAGCGCTGCGCTCCATGCGCACCAGTGTAGATGAAGCAATGGCTGTCGCCCCATTTGCTCTCGGCCTTGTCCGCACGCAGTGTCGCATAACCGCTTATATATTTTACGCGCCCACAGGGTTGACTCAGTGGCTTCGGTGTTCTGCTGCGTAGTATAGGTTCGAATTGCAATTCGAACCTATATCATGTCTGTAACTTGTGTGTACATCGTACTTTGCGAATTTTTGGAACGCAGTTTACTTCGAAAAGTTCAGTTCAATGAGCCACTTGCGCTTGGCGGAAGGACTAGAAAAATGAGGATATATATATATATATATATATATATATATATATATATATATTATAATAGAAAAGCTGAGACGTCGGCCTGAATCAATGTTCTGACCTGCTACTCGGCGTTGGGGGAAAGGAAAAGGGTATAGACAGAAATAATAGAGAAGACGCTGATTATGAGTATGAAGATGGTGGGAAAAATCTTGCACGCTCCAAGACTCTTCAAAGTCTCTTGTCCAGTCCGCTCTCATGCAAACATTTGTTGAGAGCCTTCAGACTATCAGGCTGATGACGAGGATCAGGTGAAGGTCCCAATTAAATATTTTCAGTGAATGGTTCAACGACAAATTTGCACAAGATGTCTGTCAGCCATTTTCTCTGTAGATCAAATCGCGGGCAGATGCACAACAGCTGTTTTGTCGCCTCAGGAATACCGCATTCCTTACAATTCGGACTGTCCGCCCGGCCGATGTGATGCAGGTAGCGTCTGGTGAAGGCCACACCTACTAGTAATCTGTGCAGCAAGCTTGCATAACACCTTTTTATGTACGGTGGTATACGCATTTTTATCTCTGGGTCGAGTTCGTGAAGGCAGTGATGACGATGACCTGGCGAGGCCTAATACACTGCGGTATTATCGCGCAGAAGTCTGTACACCAGGGCATTAGTGTCTGGTCGTGAAAATGGGATGGACACTGACGTGGCAATAATGTGGGCCATCTCTGCCTCCGCGTCGCCGAGCTCATTTCCATGTAAGCCACAGCGTCCCGAAATTCACCGAAACCTTATGCAATGGCCAGCTCTTAGGGAGACATCGTGTGATTCGATCACCTCTTGAGCAAGGACAGTAGGGTCCTCGTCTAAGGGCAGAATCGATCACTTGAAGTGCCGCATTGGAATCGCAAAATACAGTCCAACTCTCATGCGGCTCCATCGATATATAACAATATGCCTCCCGATTGGCAACAATCTCTGCGGCCGTTGAGGTAGTTTGGTGGTCTAGATGGAAGAGCTTTCTAACCTTCATATTCGTTATTACGAATGCTGCGGTTGAAGTGGTTGTTGACACCGACCCGTCTGTAAATATATGTATTGAAGCGGCATATTCTTGAGATATATGGGCTAATGTAAGTTGTTTAGGTTTACATGAAGGTATACGTGATTTTTTTCTGGCTCCGCGAATTGATAGATTCCCCACAGGTCTTTGCAAAGTCCATGCTGGTATGGCCGCTGCTTTGCAGTATAGTAAAGCCTGAGGGAAAGACGGTCTCAAGACGCGAAAGAGATTCCGAGAGAGCGCTAGTCGATCGAGGGCGAGTCGATAGAGGGTGACGTTCATGGCGGGTCAATAGTCGAAGATATACCTTTAAAGGTACGCATGAGAGATAAGCATCTATAGGAGGTACACGTGCTTCCGCAATCACGCCCCTTGTCGAAGTGCAGCGTGTGAGACCAAGACATGTTCTCAGTGCCTGAGCTTGTAAGCCCTCCAGTGTACGTAGGCAGGAGGAGCGAATGTTTGTAATAATTGGTGAATTCCACTTCCGCTCCAGTGTGTGCTTGCGTCACGTACGCACGTGATGTATCTGTTCTTGATAGGTGCACGAGCGCTTTGCCTGTTGCATGGATCTGTCACACAGCCTGTGCTGCAAACGCAGTATACATTATATCAAATACTGTGCGAAAGGCCCTGGCACAGGTCCTTAAAATGTGCGCAGCATGTTATCACGAGGTCCTTCACGGACATGCAATGAATGTCCTCAGGACGCGGAGAGTGCGGCCAAGCGATAGTGCGAAGGACGACCGCAAGACCTATTCGACGCATTCCTTGGATATCCATGTTCTGACCGTGGATGTCCATAGTATATCCGTAGGACGTCATTGTTGTCACTGGCACGTGAATATTGCAATTGTCCTTCCCTGGCTGGACTTTCCTTTATGTCAGGGCTGCCCGCTTCAACTGTATACTGCTACATTAGAAATTTCCAACGACGACGGTTCCCTCAGTCCACTATAACACACGAAGTGCCAGTACGAGAGCACGCGCGTGGAAACCACTCGGAAAACTTCAGCACGTGCTTTCCGCATCTGCTTGGAAAAAAATTACCGACGATTACGTTACTTCCTAATGCGAAATTTGAGCGCAGCAAAATAGCCACCGCACAGGGCGAACGGCAGCGGCAATTTCGGCTCGGGCGGTGCACATATACAGATCCGCCGCCACCGATCTGGCTCTCTGATTGCCACCGCACAGGGGTTGCATTGGAGGAGGAGCGAAGAAAGGAATTAAGTTCGAGCCGGCGCTTTGACAACCGGAGACTCGCAGGAAGAGGGGGGAGGGGGGCGGCGTGTACACCCAGCGGCAAACGATGGGGGCAGAAGCGCGCGCAGCAAGCGGACAACACGATAAAGGGAGGAGGGAAGAGATAGCAGCGACTGACTGATGCCGCTGACGCCGATAGTGAGTCAACCCCAGCTGCGGAGTTGGTTTCAGGGACAACGCCGCCGATGCCGACACAAACAATATGATACCCTCGCTTCCGCAGCGCTAAGAACCAGGTCTAGCCGTGGGAAGGTGGTCACGTATTCGTCGACGTGCCGGGGCCTACGTGAAATAACCGGCGCGTCGGCAACTGAAGAGCACCCTATCCGCCACACAAGAACAGGGGGGGGGACCCTTTCCTCCTCTTTCTGCATGGCGGCGACGGTGTTCTATGCAGTCACGTTATCTTGACTCTCTAGCGGCGTCAGCGGCATCCAGCGGTATCAGTCGGTCGCTGCTAGCGCTGGGGGGATGAAAGGGGGGCGGAGCTGGTTACGAGGCCGACGACAACGCCGACGACGACGCGAAACCCAGGAACGGACGCCAAAGAGCTGCGCTCTAAAATAGCATTTGCTTTGCAACGCAAACAACGGGAAAGTCTTAAAGATGTAAAAGCCCTATAGACTCCACGAACCACGAAGTCCTCAAATTTCTACGTAGGCTATGGATCACCACAGTTCGAGGTTGCCACACAGTTCCAAGGCACCCAGCAGATCTCGTGCAAATTTTGTTGCGCAGGCTACTGTGCGTCGTTGAGATTGCCGTCTTGTTTGCGCAGGTGGTGCATCAAGCTGCAGGGTTCGCTCGCGTTGCCGTGTTTCGGTACGCATGGCACCGGAAGATCGATGTGCCGCCCGGCATCTATATCAACGCCATTGGGGATCACGTCCGCACGTAGCTGCAGCGGCTGCGTACTTTGTGTAAAGATCGGAAACTGGATGCTCGCATATCGTATCGAGCGACGATGACCTCGTAAACAAAGGAAAAGGAAGCGAAGAAACGACAGCTTGACCACTATATGCTGCCGCGAAGCGCGACCCTCGAAATCACAGCAGGGACTGCAGCCAAAGAGGCTCATGGAGCGTCTAAGACTCGTAAGGCTATAGGCACAAGTCCAGCACTCATAAGAGCCAAAGATACTCGCAAGAGCACTTCCAGTATGGTGCGGAACGCGCGACAACGCACGTTTAGTGTTCGTCGCGCTCCCGCCAAGGAAATGCAAACTGGAGTATTCAAAAGAATATTGCACGTGCATAAACTTATTTAGTTCTTCCACAGTGTGCTTTTAGTCTTTCCCTGTGCCAGTGCTAGAGAGAGTACCGTATGCGTAATGAGCGAAGAAATGAATTCCAAGGCGCGCAGGGCAGCGCACAATTCCAACTTTCCACAAAAAAGAAAAATAACTTGGTTGCTTCTTTTTCTGCGTTTAATTAGATACAACGCGTGAGCACAGCACGACAACGTTCACTCCTTGCAAATAAAGAAAGCTCGGCGCCATCTTGTCCTTCCTCTGTTCTTCCTTCGCCGTCCGAGTTTACCCAACGCTTTCTCGGCCTCTGAGGGGATAAAACTATCTGAAGGCGTCGTTCATTTGAGTTCGTGGGCTCTCTCTGTTTGCGTTCTCTGCTGGGGTGGCTGTAAAAGTCTGCAAACAGAGCTTGGCCTTCGTTATCTGGCTGCGTCTAAACGGACCCTCCCTGTCCACACTTGCTCCGCAGGAAGGAATATCTGCTCTCCTCTTGGGACCTTCTTCGTCCGAAGAAACTGCCGAAATAAAGTGCCAGCGAAAAAACATGCACTACGCGTAACCATGTGTCCTGCTGTAATCACGCATAATTACATAATATAATCATGTGTGTAATCCCTGTGATTACATTATTATAATCATACAGAGAGTTCCAGCGCTCGCCCTCTTATAGTGGGTATTTGAAGGTCGTTCAACGATATATCGCGAAGCCCTTACAAAGTCTCATAATTGAATATACTGTTGGTCGCTCTTTATCATTTGAAAATCTATGAAGAAAAAATTACCGCCCAAACACTCCGTACAGACGGTTAACCAGCGAATCTGAAACGTCCTGCCCCGGTGTTTATCACTGGGGCCGGATGTCAGCGACGCTAAGCCCGCAGCCGCTGTTGTCGCTTGCGTTTGATGTCTCGAGCTTGTTCGGCGGCGTGTTTAGCAACATCCGCACGACATTGACGCTTGCAATTCTTCAAAATTAAATTGCTTCAAAATTAAATCTGTCCGTCACGTAAATACGACTATGAATTGCTCATACCCCCTTCATCAATGGCTCATACCCCCGCAAACGCGGCCTCCCGATTATGACAGAATAGTTGTAAAATTCAACGCTGTAATGAGGAGCGGCAACGGAGCCTGCTGTGGAAGAAGACGCCGAAGCTCGAGCCATTGCTTTTGATGACAGTATTCTGTACACAAGCGCGGGCAGACGTATTTTCGTTTCGCCTATCCATGTAAAGCTTTGGTTTAAAAATTTACTACCTCTATATGGGAGCAGTGTCGGTAAGTTAGCCAGAAAGTCGCTACGTATAGCGAGTATTTAGTCACCTTAATGACAATTTTGCTTTAGAGACGTTTTAGGGAAATTTTTGGTGACGTAAGTAGCCAGTAAATTGCTCCGGTAAAATTGCTCAAGGAACTTTGGCAGGGTCCGTCTACCTCGTCCCCACTTTATCATAAGGTGAGATATATGTTTGTCGATATTTTTAAAGGCATTCCGCAGAGCTTATTAGATGAGCCATTTGAATGGCACCAAAGCGTACATGCCAAGTCTCCCAAACATTGCTTAGTGTTCACAAATTTGGGCTCACGTTACGATTTTACAAATGTTACGTCACGTTTTACGAAAAACAAATTACGTTCGCGAAAACGTTCTACTCGCCGGTCTCCGAACCTTTCCTCACTTCGATGTCGTGTCAGCGGTGCTTTACGGATTTAAAAAATCACACGTTGGCAGGTATGATCAAAACTTCTTTTCAAAGCACAATCTTGAGAACTAACGCCGTTTTAATAAATCCTAACTGTTTTCACATTCTAACCACTGACTCACCACCGCAGGTGGTAATAAAAACTACTTGAAAAACGAAGAGAACCCTTCCAAGAGTTAAAGCGCAAAAATAACAAAATAATCCCGAGCAGATCCTCATCATCATTACCACTTGACGATCTTTCCCTAAGGGTCTTTCTCTAAGAGAAATAACTTTCTCTAAAGATCTTTCTCTAAAATCTTTCTCTCTCACCGCTTACGAACAATTGCCGAATGTGAGTGAGTGAAGTAACTTTATTTTGGTCCAGAGAAGACGCAGGGAAGACCCCGCGCCACCCGGCTAGTCCCACGTAGCATGTAGCTCATGACCAGCAGAGGAGAAAGCAAATGGAACACCGCGCTGCATTTGCCTCCTGCGCGCTCGAGGAGTTGCTTCACTGCAGAGCTCGAAGACAACGGTCACTAGATTGGGGAGGTCGGTCGCGCGACCTCTGTCAATCGGCCATGTGAATGAGCCCTTGATTCGTCCACTGCTAATGGCTTCAAGGCTCCGTATATTTGTGACCCATGTTCCTTGTTTGCTTGGACTCCCTCATCGCAGCTTATGTACAGCACCGGCGGATATCTAAGTGTCGCGTCCTGGCACCAACGGACATCATGAAAGTATACTCCGCAGGCCCACCATTGGTGTCGAGAGAAAGGAATGAAATGAAATGAAAAGAGTCGCGCAAGGAACGATGAAATCGTTTCGGAGAACTGTGGAATCCTGCTGCTGAGAATCTTGCTGTTCTCCGTGGCTTCGTTTTGAGTCCGAATGCTGCTTAGCCTCGAAAAGGATTCTATATTTTACGGTGCGGCACACAACCTGCGTAACAAGCCGCGTTTGTCAGTGGTTACGCCACTTATACAATTTTTTTGCTTGCCACTGTGACTAAGACATTGATGGGAGGTATAGAGATTGGTTGATAGAGAAGAGGAAATTCTGCTAACCGCACTGTATCTATGTAGCGCGTGGCTGGTGCCTGAACATCATCAGCAGAGTCGGGAAGGAAGAGAAGGGAAGGGAAGCCTCTTAGAGTCGGCTCACTTGTTGCTTAGCCCCAAATATTGATTTCTGCTCAGTCACTGTTGATGATGATGACGATGAAAAACGTTTATTTGCTCTATTTTGCAGTGATTTTTCCGGCATCAGATGGAGTCTTCCATCTTCTCTCCAGGGTCGGTTCCCCTAGTCCAGGGCTCCGCTGAGGGTAGCTGCCCTGCGTGCACGCCTTACTAGTCCTTGTTGGACTTTCAGGATGTCGCTGGATAGCATCCTCTCCCACTGTTCCGCACTCGGGTTTTTTATTATGGCTAGCCCTTCTGTTTTCTGGCAAGCCCATGTGGTATGGTATAGGGTTGGTTTGTCTCCACACCATGGGCACTTGCTCTCGTACTGCGTGGGGTAGATCTTGCTTAGCATGTTTAGGCACGGGATTGTTCCTGTTTGTAGCTGTCGCCATGCTACGGCGTCTTCTCTGTTTAGTTGTTTGTGAGGGGGCGGGTATTTTCGTCTGATGCCTCTGTAGTAGTTTAGTATCTCTGAATAGCTTTGGGCTACCGGCTCGGGTTCCTCAGCGGGGTCGGGAATGTTGGATGCTCGGTTTGTTGCGTGCCCTCGAGCTATCCTATCGGCCTCCTGATTTTCCGTAATGTCGGTATGTCCCGGCACCCAAACTATCGTGTGTTTGGCCTGGTTGTTGACGGTTTTGCCACTTGAGCGGAGGATGCGGAGCGCGCTGTGGCTGATTCTGCCGTTTAGGTAGTTGCGGCATGCTGCTTGTGAATCTGTGAGTATGGTTAAGGACCTGTTGGATCGGTAGCCCTCCGCTGCCGCTAGAGCCACGGCTGCCTCTTCGGCCTCAACTACCGTACAGTTTCGAATTGATGCGCTGGTGATTTCTTTTAGGTCCGAGTTGATCACCGTTGCGACTTTGCTTTTCTTGTGGTTTTTGTCCTGAGTGTAGGTAGCGGCGTCTACGTACACTGTGTCATGTCTAGTTGCCAGTGTTCTTTGTACATACTCTGCTCTTGCTTGTCTTCGTGCCATGCGTAGGTTCGGGTCCATATTGCTGGGTATCGGTGCTACTTTGATGGTGTTTCTGTATTCGTCCGGTATCGTCTCCGTGCTTTGTGTCTCCTTTATGGTAGCTTCACCGCCGTATCTGCTCAGGAGTCTTCTGCCCGTTGCCGATAGCCTTAGTCTTTGCATTTGCGCGATTATCTGCGCTTCGTGGAGCTCCTCGAGACTGTTGTGTAGCCCCAGGGCCAGGAGTTTGTCGGTCGATGTTGACTGCGGTAGGTGGAGCGCCGTCTTGAGGGCTTTCCTCAGGATTGCGTCCGCTTGTTGCATTTCGGGCTTCGTACAGTGGTCAAGGCATTTTTGTCCAACAGAACAGCAACAATCGGCCTGGGCGAGCTGAGATCCGAAAAGTTCAACACCCCAAACAAAGGCACACCGCAGGGATCGGTCATCTCACCCATCCTGTTCAATGTTGCTATGATTGGACTGGCCCAACAACTAGACCAAATCGACGGCGTACGCCATGCCATGTACGCCGACGATATCACTGTATGGGTCACCAAAGGCTCACTCAGGGAAAAGGAAGAAAGATTAAAAGAAGCTGCGACATGCGTAGAGAAATATGTCAAGGCAAGAGGTCTAGCCTGCTCAACGGAGAAGTCCGAGCTCCTAAGAGTATGGCGAGGCAAGAAGAATCGCACCCTCCCAGAGGAAGTAAACATGAAGTTGAACATCCACCTCGAGGGACAGCCAATCCCGGAGAAGACGCTCATCAGGATATTAGGAATGTGGATACAATCGAACCAACGATGTACCCACACCCTAACACTACTTAAAACTGCAGCCAACCAAGTGGCCCGCATGATAACGCGGGTCTCGCGGAAAAGACACGGCATGAAGGAAGCAGACACACTCAAACTGGTCAGAAGCCTGGTGGTCAGTAGAGTGACGTACAGCCTTCAGTCACTGTTGAAGTCACTACTGAGCTTAATTTGCTCAGCCCAGGCCATGGATTGAGCAGCCAAATGAAGCCAATGGCAATTTAATTTTCACTTGCAATAAACCAGGCCCTTCGGTTCCCCCGATGCTCTTAGTTTGCTGACTGAGCCGTTTTATTTATTTTGAACGAAAGTTGGACAAGAGGCTGGCAGTCGAAGAATTGACTAAGCTTACAAATAGAAATTATAACGCGCGGTTGATACGGTAATTTGGAAACATGAAGTGCATTACTGTTGAACTGTACTCCATTGTGCGGTTGTCCATTCAACACTGTTCTTAATCCGCCTTTCCCTTCGAGATATTTGCTTTCCTTACAAGCACTAGAGCCAAATGTCTACTATCACTATTGTCAATATTGGTTGTCATTGTCTCACACACTGCACAACACCCCAACCAGCATATAACTGTTGCTTAAGCTCGCAGCAGAAGCACTGGACGCAAGCTCGGAACGCACCCTGTCTAGACAGCGTCGCGTCGGTAAACAACGACACCTGCCTGATCCGGAAATAGAGGAGCGCTGCAGGTAGCGCTCACTCATTAAGCTCGACGTGAAATAGTGAACTCAAAATTCAATCTCTTGTTCGGCTCACTCTTCCGCAATATGTTATTACATCGCGTCGCTTTATTTCGATGGCGCGTCTCAAAAACTTTTCCACGGTTTATATATATATATATATATATATATATATATATATATATATATATATATATATATATATATATATATATATATATATATATATATATATAAACAGACGTTGTTTACTACTTGGAACTTCAACTTTATTAAGTCTCAATCAGCTTTCACCGAGAGTCAGTATCGCCGACACATTGCTTTGAGCGATGCACCAAATTAAAGGATGAGAGCGAAAAAAAAAAAGAAAAGGCAATTTGTGTGAGTTATTAAAAACGGGCTCTGAAAGGGGCAGTTCAGTTGAGGCAGCAATTCAGTTGAATTCTGGGATTTTACGTGCGATAACCACGATTTGATTACGAGGCACGCCATAGAAGAGGGGGACTTCGGATTAATTTTGACCACCAGGGGGGGGGGGGGGTATCTTTAACGTGTCTCCAATGCACGGGAGAAGGGCGTTCTTGTATTTCGCTCCCCACGAAAACTCGGCCGCCGCGGCCGGGATTTGATCCCTCGACCTCGTGGTTAGCAGCGCAACAACACAGCCGCTAAGCCACCACAGCGAGTAGTAATGATATTGCGCTGCTCACCGTTCGCCCGCGTCGGGAGGCAATACACTTTGAGATGCGTGCTTCCGCAGCGTTCCACTTCGGCTCAACATAAAAGCAAGCTTTGTGCTTTTCTAGACTTACAATGCTTTATACTAACAACGTGTGGTTTATGTTTCGCAATTTTCGTAGTACGCCGAAGCGCGAAATCTAATTTAACAAAATTGGGAGAGACTGACATAACGATGCGAGAATGATCAAGTCGTTAAGGCGAATGATGACATCATTCTTTGTGAACTTAGGCCTAACGTGTACTATACCTACGACACGAAAGCTTGTCGTTGGAACGGCGCCAATGCATCTTCTGTTTCGTGCAGTGCTTGTGGCCAGAGAAAGCTAGATAGATAGAGATAGATAGACGTAACAGAAGGAGATGTGTATGTTAGCCATTGGCTATTTTGCATGAACTGAATAAGTGAAAAAGAAACCTTGAAACCAAGAAGGTCACTTCATATCTGTAAGCCTGTTTGCTTGCAATATTTTTTGACGGCAGGGACAACTTCCCGGGGCTACTGTAAGAACAAGATGAGGCTATACGGCTTAATAGGCAACTATACTAAAGTGTTTTCTTCTGAAAATACCAGGTATTTTCGAGCGGATGCGGCTCAAGGAATCCCGAGGCGCTGTTGCATCAGAGAAGTGGTCATCCTTTCAACATGAATCGATATGACACATTTTGAAGCTCAGTGAGGACAAATTTGGGAACCCTATGACTGACAACAGCACGCCTACAATTGCTTGCTTGAAATAGCTCATGCATTCATGCAGAAAGTTGTTGTTATTGTCTATTAACTGCTGTGACGTTGTTGTGCCGAGATACCACCAATAAATATTGTCTCAATATGTAACACATGTCACCCCCCATTAGCGATGGCTTTCGATGTTTGTAGTGAATCCTCCAAATATCACTTTTCCTTAGGCAAAAAAAGGTCACTGTGCCTACCTCTGTTACTTCCATTTGCCCCTCTGTGTAGCAATAGCGTGCAACCTTCATTTGGTCATGCTTCAACATACCTCACCTATTCCAACGTATTGCTCCTAATACTGGCGGTGATCGGACAGTGCTGTGATAAATATGCGCGAATTAATGTCCGGGTAACGTAATGGGCGCTTCAGGCTTTAGCAATATCGTGTAACCTTCATTTGGTCATGCTTCAACATACCTCACCCATTCCAACGTATTGCTCCTAATACTGACGGTGATCGGACAGTGCTGTGATAAATATGCGCGAATTAATGTCCGGGTTGCGTAATGGGCGCTTCAGGCTTTCTTTCTTTATTATGAAAGCCCTCGCGAACACATAAGAAAATGGGCAGGTGACCACTAAAAGCGCAATTAGTGGCTTCAGATACTAGCCCATCGGTAGCAAAGTGCGTTACGAAAATGTCTAAGAGTTTCTCTGAGCTCACAGCCTTGTGTATTGGAGGCGTTGTCACATTATGCCAACAATGAGCATTCACTAACGTTTCTAATTCTGTACCTATTCCCCTTTCAGTGAGCAAGTGAATATTTAGATCACCGCTTAAGATAACGTAGTACTTATGTTCATTTATGAGGGGAGAGAGAGATAAGAGAGAAAGAGAGAAGCTAAAAGAGAATCAGAAAGAAGGAGGCTACATCAATACATGGTGTGCGGTAGCAAATACAAAGGACATTTGGAAAGGATACCAGAGCAGTGCCTCATAATGTGACGTTACGCGTCAAAAATGAGTGAGGAGTTCACATTGCATGTTGATTGAAGCTAAAGCTACACCACTGCACCAAAGTACACCAATACTCGCTGAACATTGCAATATCAACTTTATTTTTTAACTTGGGTTACAGAGACATTCCAAGTGATAATTTCTCTTCATGACCTCAAGTTAAAATGAACACAACTGTGATTCTGCATTAATAGAAAGAATACAGGTCTCAAAGTCTGAAATAACAAATGTGTTGCGAAATAATGACATGTAGAAAATAATAAAAGATGGAAAGTTCACGTGCTAATCCGCGTACAATTTCTCAAGATCGTTCCGAGTATGAATGGCAACAACTCGATCACCTTCCCCCTTCAAACAAAGCTCATGTTGTTGGCATGCCATGAAAAGCGATAGCCGTTATCATCCATTCATTGACGTGTGCGCCAGAAAAGGTCCCTGTTTTTTTTTTTTGTCAAGTTTTCTCGAATTGTGACAGATGACCTATTCGCTCTCAAAACTTTGAGCTTAAATAACCAACCATGTGTCGCCAAACATTACTGGGAAGATCTGACGATAATTTTTGGATCACGGCCGGATCTAGAGGGACGCCTGTGAAGTGCGTCATAATCGTGTAGGCAGGAGGGGGCGGTCACATAATCAAGTGCAGCAGCTTTTGCCACGTCATTTAGCTTGGTTATTAAATCTTGATGCTCTGATTTCGGGATACCATGAATTTAGATATTTCCTGCTGTGAGGTTCGAGGTCACCGAGTAACTGCTTGATGCATTAGATGTCCACGACGTCAAGGTTAACGACGCGCTCCTTCAGGCAACCAATTTCCTTTTGTTGCTTGGCCTGTGTGCTGAAAATATCAGCGTACTTCTTTGACATCGTTTCAATAGAACTTTTCCTCTCGTCAGCATGAGCCAGAAAAGGCATCGAGCTGCCTTGCTGTGCCGGCAAGATAAACACGTCATCCCCATGTTTTGTGCACCGCTTCGCTCTTACATATATGTGTAGATTCGGACTAGCTAGAGCGAGCACCAAAATGATCAAAACACTTACAGTCACTGCACTGCAAGGAACGACCGCTGGGCGGTAGATGGTCGTTACCATGAACCAAACGATGCTTTAAAAGGCCCGGTAACCTTGGGGGATCTACTTCCCAAAAGTCAACGCGCAGCAAGTTCCCGAAGGGCCTATCTTCCGAGGTGAGTGGCCGCATGCCATGCTCCCTCCTAGTATTTTCCCTTCTCCCGTGGGGGACAAAGTCGTGGCCAGGCAGCACAACGCATTCGAAGTCGAGAAAGAAGCCGAAGCCTTTGTGTCGAGCTCTTGAAGTGTCCCAGTTCTAGCCAGCATCGGAGACGGCCTACGTAGACAGCTAAGGAGACAGCCGAGAGAGGTTCGAGGCCACGTAATGGAACGTGTTTCTGGCCGTCTGGAAGACGCACGGAAAGCGCTTCTGCTACGTGACGCCAACTCGCGGCGATAAGAAAAAGGGGAGAAAAGGACACATTATTTCTGCATTTTAAGTATTTTCGCCAGCACATCTTATGAAAAACGTAATGTTGCTTACATGAAGGGCGCAGGACGGCGTGTCTACGTTTTCTTGTGCGCAGACAACCTTCCTGTCGGCTTTCCGAGCGTCCTGCTTAGCCGCCATGTTGTTTGAACAGGAAAGTAGCCTACATCGTTATTGACTTCGATGCTGTCTTTGCAAAGCTGTCTAGTTTGACGTCTTCGTGAGAATTGGAACGAGATTTAAGATGACCGCTGTCCTCTTAATAGCCTGCTCTGTCGTCTGCGGCGAGTACTGGAACACAGCCTTGGGCACAGCGAGACCGGGAAGCTAATCTTGACTCCGTCTAATTCCGCCATATTGTCCAGTTCACCGTTTTGTCAGCTCTGATTGGCTCGCAGAGAGGCTACGACCTCTCTTATTGGCTCGAAATGCAAACACCGTGAAGCTTGACAGAATATAGAATCCAAGATAGGCCCACCTCGGCTTCGAAGGTTAAGTCGAATGCAGCCCGTAGGGAACCAAATTCCTTCACCGACAGCTAAGTTGCGGCTGCAGGCTTTGGATTTCATTTGTTCGCATCAATTATTCTTTTTTGATGAAGAAAACGGTTTGAGTACCGCCACGTTCCAGATAATGAAGCACAGTCATACACAAGACAGAGGGCCCTTGAAGCCATTTCCCTGCTTTTCCTTCTTTTTTTTACAGCCCTGTTTTACAGCACGAGCCATTGCAGCGGAGCGGTGTGCCTTGTCTCCAGGAGAGTTTTTCACGGTGAGCTGCATTGTCTTGTATTGCTTCCCCGCTCCCGTAAAACTCGCGTCAAAACCACACTCACAACACAAAAAATCCAGTTCAATATCGTTCCTGTCATATAAAAACCTGGAAGGTTATAAAAATAGTTCGAGGCAATGCATAAACGAGATTAAGCCCGGCTCGGCGTGGAAGCAGACGGTTTTTATTCGCCGCTTTTCACTTCTCGTCTTTACGTCTGTTGCAAACAGGAAGTCACTATAAAGCGTATACGCCTGGTCGCAAAGAAGGCTGCGATGGAGGCCGGCTCGGAGCCTCTTCACTGAAATATTTAAGCTTCAGACAGGAATAGAAGATGGCGGACAATTTGTCGCACGGTGGCTGGCGTGTAACTCCGCTTTATACTTGGACTCCTGCCGCCGTCTCCTCTCGCGTTTAGCAGCAGAAGCAGCAGCAGCGGTGGCGTGGTAGCGGCAGCGGTGGCAACAGCAGCAGCCGGAGCCGCTGTCACCGTTGTTGCCACTGCCGCTGCTGGAATTGAGTGTTGGCTTGAAGGCTTATGCAGTTCAATAAGTGTGTGCGAATAGCGATTTTTCGAAGTCGAATCGAATAGCGCCAGCACGTTCTAGTTCACTGTCGCAGCGGCAGCGAGCGCCGTGAGAAAGACTAAACTGCATGTCACAGGAATGTGAAGAAAAAGAAAATATGATAGAAGCAAAAAGGAGATGCAAGAATATAATTCGGAGAGTACAAATTTAAACGTACGAAAAGAAAGGAGAGAGATATTACGGGGTGTCTCAGTGGACATGGTCGCCGCGTTGGCCTCTTTTTATGGACGTGAAATGCAAAAGAAAGAAAGAAAATATATGAAACACACAATACACAAGAATGCTGGCATGTTTGGATCCATGTGTACGTTAAATGGGGGGAGTGTAGGGGGGAGGTGATTTCGGTTGGTCAAAATTGGAATACAACGTTGAAAGCATCTACAACGTCAATGCGACAACGATACGACAATCACAGCACAGCGACAACGCTACGTAATTTGCACTGCAGCTCGCAAGATTCACAGCCCCAAGTGCCCCACGTAGCAGCACTGCAAATGTACAGGAAAAAAAATGAAATAGACGAAATGTCGCAGGTGGCACTGCGTCATTTCGCTCGTGACCTCAGTTGCATAGTAGATGTTCTGGCCTCGGAGTTCAATGATCCGCAGGCGGGGTTTTCAAAAGGAGTCATCAAGCCTGAAAAGCAAGAGGCATTTAACCCAGCAATTAACTCAGCTTTAAAAATCCAGCAAACAGCGTAGTGGATGAAAGCAATTATTTGAGGAAAGAGCCAGCCAGCGATAATCAGATTGTGGTCTTCTCTGTGGGCAATGGTGCTGTCGCAGTAAAATGACTGTAGATCCGAAGAAATAGCTAAAGTCTACTGCTTTATAAAAGCTTTTTTTTCCTCCTCCCTACTGGTTTGCGCATTAGCGCATAGCTGGACAGAAGCAAAAGCAAAATTAAGCGCGAACCACTGTCTGTCTGTCTTGCACAGTTTCACGCTGTTACACACAAAAACCGATAGATCATGAGACAACCAACCAAAGCAGTTATACATTACTGTTCCTCTCGGCGGACGTCATCAATCTCCAGCCTTCTTTGAACCTTTGCTTCACGCTTTTTTGAAAGCTGCTCTGCGGAACGTCTCTTGAGCTTTGGACGCAACGGTCAACGGGTACGTTTCTCTCAGTTTCCTACCAGTCTATTCAGTTTTCTCGATGCTTAGAGTTTCAAATGTGCGAGAACAACGCCCTGTACCGATTTGACCACCGACCAGGCGCGTCTGCAAAGTACAGCGCTCTTCGTTTTCCCTATTGGCACCGTCTCTTCACCGAAAGAAAATATTGAGAAAAAGAACAGATGTGTTTTCAGACTCTTTCTTGGTGCATCGAGCGTCGTGCTTTGTTTGACGGCCGAGGCTTTAGCAGCTTAATGACGCTGATAACATGTTTTTATTAAAGGATGGCTTGAAGGCTTATGCAGTTCAATAAGGGCGCTCGAATAGTGATTTCTGAAACCGAATCGAATACGAATCAAATAGTGCCAGAAGTGAACCGAATCGAATCCAATATGAAATTGTTTTCAAATAGTGAACAGCCGCTACCACGGTTAATATGAAACGATTTTCCCATCCCAGTATTCTTAAAGTTAGCAAGTTTCTGTCATTACATAGTACGCTATGGAGCGTTGTTTATTAACGCGCCAATGGAGCACTAGGAGCAAACAATAGTTTCTTCGCATGCACAGGACACCCCATAGAGTCCAAATGATCGCTGCATAACCTGTAAGGTATGGCTACCTAAGTGACGTCCATTAGGCAAGTTGTCATGTTTTGTGCTTATACTATGCGGGCTGGGGTGAAAATCTACGGCCATTTTGCTCCAATTACATGTTTAATTGGGCGTAGTTGACGTTTTGAAATATTAATAAAGTATTCGAAAAATATTCGCCCTTACGAATGATGACTATTCGACTCGTACCTCGAATCGAATAGGACACTGTACGATTCGTTATTCGAAAGTTTCGAATATTTGCTCGCCCCTACAGTTTAATAGAGAGTTTTAGTTTAAGGGACGCAAGCGGCTTGCGTACCCAAGAGCTAGAGGCGACGGTATTGCGCATGCGCAGGCATGCGCAATACGTTTACGTCTGCTTGCGTCCTTGGGTTGTTGCGGTGGCCGAAAACATTGCTGTCGCTAAAAGGTCGCGTTACTCACTTGACTCTCGCGGTGTACGAGAACTTACGAGAAGCGAGACCAGCCGAGACAAGCCGCCCATTCCGCCACACAGACAGAGGTCTACGATAGATCATAAGGTAAAGAAGCTGGTCGCAGAGCACACCGGCACGCTGTGGCCGCAACGGCGACATGTAAATATTTGCAGGAGGCTCTAAATAAACAAAACACAGACGACAACGGGTTATGCTGCACGAGACGCCTAACTACAGTTTACCAGACGTATGTTTGGATTGCTTCGACTCGGCCTTAGTCGTAACATATAGGCGCGTAGATAATCTTATAAATCATTTGCCTAGTGTCAACAGACATCGTTTTCATATATATTAACTGCTTTTAATAAAAAATAGTTTAATGTACTTTACGTCATATGCTAGATTTCATATTTTAAAGAATGATAACGCAGCATCCATCAGACCGTGGTCGTGCTGCGAGCGCATGCGATCTCAGTGCGGCTAGCGGTTGGGGCCGCTAACATATAACGTGTTTCTGTTTGCGTATACGCAAACCCAAACGCACCCAAGTGCTAGGGGCCTTAACCACTTGCGTCCCCTAAACTAAAGCTCTCTAATAAAGCCGGCACACTCCGCCAGACGTACTTCCCCAGGCGATAATGCCCTTTCGTACGAGGGTATCTTCAGATAGGCAGAGAGAGAGAGAGAGAGAGACCAATGAACTAAGTATGTGGAGGTGACCTTTTAAACAACAAACTTTCCTAGCCAGATGAAAGCACGTGTCGACGCCCAGTTCTCAGGTATTAGTAACCAGAGTGTCTGAGCTCGCCTGAATTAATCTGCGGCACGCGCGGAGCTGCCCGCATGCTGCCCAGGCAAGGAGACAGCTCGGTTGCCCGCCCTCATAATTGTGTCGTACCTAGGCGACCAGTGTGCACCCATCCGGACAGCATGTAGCCGCCGCTCCGGTAATGAAGCGGCTAACGAGATTCGGATATGGATGCGCACTTCTCTCCGTATGCGAGGGCGGTGGACGGCGTTCCGGGGTTCTTCCGTGAAATCGATGTTCTATTTGAAAGCGAGGCGGAAACATCTGAGCACGCCACTGCGTCTTGTAGCACCGCGCTAGAAAAGCATGGGTAGCTCGAAGTGAAGCATTTGTGAAGTTTTCTCGACTGCACTTTATAATTGTTTGAAAGGAGAGAACAACGTGAGCAGTTACCGTAGTTTCTTCGATGCCAGTACAAAGCCCCTAAAGGTGAAATGAACGAGACAAGCGCTCCATTTGTAGCCCTGCGAAGAAGTGTTAGGAGCTTGTAGTGAAGAATTTGTTATATTTTATTGACTGGCGATTTGTAATGAGGAGGATTGTTGCCAAACTGCGAGCGCCTAGAAGCATGCCGACCGCTGTTTCTCCCGTGCACCGCACTTATCCAAGTGCGGTAGTCAGAAGATCGTCACAACACACCCAGAAAAGACTAATGGCATAAGAGATGCCACAGACCGCGCTGCATCCATATTACAACGCACTTCCTCCTGCGGAAATGAGGAAGTGCCCTATAATAGGCATTGGGTAGGTTAAATTTTTGCCACTGCCACCATACAAGTAAATTAGAGAAACAGTTCAACCTATAGCCTGGCAAAGCATGGCGTTGGAAGCTCAAAATAATACTTGCTAGACGTATTCGCGGTGTCGCCGTCAGTATTGGCCATCACCGCCGTCTTGCTCAGGAAAGTATGTGCCACCGTAAGTACGCCAGATTCGATTGTGTGGCCATGGTGGTGCAAACGCCTTTGATGAAATAAACGGCCTCGAGGCTTTCCATCGGCTCCATCTCCTATAACAACGTATCCAGGATGTGAGTAATACTTGTTGGGGGGCTAGTTGGTGCATGTTTCCAGAAGAGGGTTAGAGCGCCTGTCCCGTCTCGCTTGCTGTGTGTTGTGGTTTTTCGGCGCTATAACCCTCTTCTGGAATCCAGGATGTGTGTATACAGTCCATGATCCATGCTGGCAGGTGAGGGGCGCGTTATGGCGAGGACCGCGTCAACCCACGAACGGAGAGGTCATTCGAATCATTAGGCAAAATCTGCGTACCAGCTGGGCGTCACTTTCGGACACGTATTCCATTCCGTTGTATTTAAAGCATAGGTGCGCTGCGTCGACAGGTTATTCTGCGCCATTGCAGGTTGAACGGGAACGCCCTCTCTGCGGGTCTCTCGCCGTTTGGGAGTGGTCGTTACGCAATCTTTTCACCGCGTAAGATGCGCGCTCCACTATTTTTCTCCTTTCTCTCTTTTATATCATGCGTTCGTTCTATACTGCGGTTACATTTTTTTTAGCGCTAGCTCACTTACTAGGTTTCCTTAAATCCGATAAAGTCGGGTATAGAGTCAGTAGAGAGTTTAGCTTGTCCGGTATTCCGGTAAAACGCAGGCGGACGGAGTGTTGGGGCGGAGGCATAAACGTGAGCGGGCTGCATGGTGCAGCCACCTGGTGGCGGAGTGCTCAAACAGACAGAAACATCAAATATTGCATTAACCGAGCGTATTCTTCGTCGCTGCTGGTGTAAATTTTCGGCACTAGCGTAATCGTATTGCTGCCAACAATTTACACCCGCAACAAAGTAAAATACACTTGGTTAATGCAATATGAGCTGTTTCTGTCTGTTTGAGCACTGCGCCACCAGGTGGCTGCACCATGCAGACCGCTCACGTTTACGCCTCCGCCCCAACCGTCCGCCTGCGCTTTACCGGAATACCGGACAAGAAACCTCTATAGTTTGTCGCGCAGAAGACCGTTCGCGGAGGGACGGAAGAGGCTTCTCGGGGCGCAGATTGCAGCGGTCGAAAAAATCGAGCGCGGCTTCATCGAGCGCGCGTGTGCATATTTCTCGACTTCCGAGAAAAAACGAATTGCAAAAGGGCGCTACGTTGAACATGTTGATATATTGCGCCTCGTGTGTAGAAACAGCGTGAGGAAAGAAGACCGAGACGCGCACAAGATTGGCGATCGTGTTGCGTGTGTCTCGGTCCGCCTTTCTCGCGCTGTTTCCACTGCGAGAAGAAAACGACGCTATTTCCGTAGTACTTTCGTGAAGTGCCACGCGAACTATAAATAGCTATACGTCTTGAGCCGAGCTTATCGTTTTCTCTGTAACGTCACCGCATGACGCACACAATTTAAAAAGCGAGAAATGCCGTGCGACTGGCCGCTCGAGGCATTTTGCATGCATTCGAGGGCTACTTTCACGCTCGGACAATCTTTTTTTTTGTAGCACGTATTGAGCAACAGAAAGCTGTATCGGGATTTTTTCACGTCGCTCTATAATTTTCTGAATGACACTTTTAATCTATTTACAATATTCAAGAAGTTGAGTAACTAATTAAGGCTAATTATCTAATCAGGCGGAATGAAAAAAAAATATAATTTGAGTATCCACAACCGACGGAAAACAAAATTACCTTGGTTCTGTCCAGCCACGGGGCAATCGAATATTTTTAAACTCTGGCTAAGGTTAGCTGGGACACCCTGTATAAGCGCTAGAAAAAGTAAGCTGGCACGTGCAATAGTAAACGAAAAACTTGTAAAAATGAACGCATGTGCAGAGACACATAAGCGCCAACCCGAACATGTATGAAGAACTGAATTTGGCAGCAAGCGGGGAATTGTAGGCAATCACGAAGTGATAAAGCCAATAATATGGGAGAAAATTACGAGTGTGGGGTAAATTACCTCTTTTTTTCAGAAATTTCGTCGGTTTCGGTAATTGCAAACTTGCTCGGAACGATTTCGCAGGTTCATAGAACCATCTCAAGAGAGCAGCTAGGTTTGGAAGACATAAAGCTCCTGCGAATAGAACGCATACCTTCGATAACGTGCTGACGAAATTAGAATTGTGTAGGGCAAGTTAGGAAGCTATCAAATATAGATACTTTGCTACTCCACTTGGAACTAACGTAAAAAAAAAAGAAACCAACGGGTGCATTGATTTGATAGTCTTGAAGGAATAAAATGTATTTGGAAATGAAAAGGGGTTTGCAAGTGTCTATCCGCGCTAACAGCACCGCTGAAACTTGTATTTGATTCCGCAATGTTGCACAAGTCCGAGGATATCTTGCGATGTCGCACTGTAAACACGTGCACTAACAGAATGTAGACTTCACTGTACGTACACTGCTCACCTGAATTTCAGTTAGTGATTACAAACAAGTTCAAACAAGCAGAACATAGCGCATTCACACTTCCCACGGGGGGGGGGGGGAGGCGTTCGCAGGCGGACCCTTGTCCCGTTTAATTTTCGCAGTCCATAGAAGCCTTCTTTTTCGATCTCTTGGAAATTAGAGGTCCAATGATTCTACATCGCCACATGACGCACAAAAGTTCGATGTTGCTCAACGACATCTACTCATGCGGAGAGAGAGAGAGAGAGAGAGAGAGAGAGAGAGAGAGAGAGAGAGAGAGAGAGAGATGGCACGGAAAGGCAGGGAGGTTAGCCAGATCTTAGTCTCCGGTGGTTTGCTACCCCACACTGGGGTTGGGAGATAGGGGTTAGAAAGAGGACAGAGAGGAAAGGGTGATAGGTTTATTGAAACTTCGCATTACCGAGAGGGGCGTCACCTGACGGTCCAGGACAAAGCTACATGACCGTAATCCGGTGCAGCAAGGAGGGGCTCATCTTTCCGACCGAGGAATTGTCGTTGTCTTCGGAATCTTGTCCCCGTCAGCAGGGTAAGGTTAAGTACAAAGAAACCTGCTGACACCACCAAGCACTGCCTTTGCCAAGCTTTCCGCTATGTCACTAAGTGCTGCTCCACAATCTACAGGTGTGTACAAAAATCTAATTTATTTAACATGAGGTAGAATGAAAAAGTGTGAGTCGTCTCACACTTTTGGAGCCTCTTGGAGTCTCTTAGAGTGGTCGACCCACAAGCCGTGTGTCGCATGTCCCGCTTACAAATACATGCCCTGCGAACCGCGAGCCGGAGCGAGTGCCACAAGGTCACAGTATTATCCTCCCACGTGACCACCTCCTGCGTCATGACGTCATCACACACACCCCTCCTGGAAACCGAAACGGAAAGAGAGGTTCGTATAAAAGAGCTAGTATAGCAAATTATTCAGGGCACTCCGGGGCTTGCCATTACTTCTTTTTTTTTGTCTTTTTCTTAGTGTTTAGGGGTCGAAGTCCTTCACCGAGGCAAAGTCACTGGAGTGCGGCGATCTTGTAAGTTTACACAGGATGGGCAATGTGCGCGTCGTAATGTTTGCGAACGTGAAATACTTGTTTGAACGTCTCGCGTATGGCCGTCAAACTGACACGGGAGGGCAGCGCCATCGTACTATCGCCGGGCTGACAGGGACAGAGATGTCGACGATCACACGCGTGTGTGCTGCCGGCTAACAAGCAGAGTGGGCGTTTGCACTGCACCAACAAAGGGTGCGCGCCCTGGAGTAGTAACGAGCACGACTGGGAGCGTCAAACGAGCCTGGCCGCGTAAGACAAGAGCAAGCCGACTGCACTTCGCCAGTTTCTCCGGGGGGGCGACAGCCGCGGTGAGAGTCTCGGCGTAGCCGACGACGACGCGCACGATTGCGCTCGCAGAGACACGTTCGCGCTTGAGGGTGTATCGGGAGGGTGCACGGCCCACGCAAAAGCCGCGTCAGGTAGTGCGACACATAATGCCTCGAACTCTTTCGACGATAGTTGCGTGCAGTGCAGTACGACGTCGCATTGTAGGCAGGCACGGTTGACTTTGAGCGCTGTTGGGGACGCAGTAGCTTACCGGCGACCCTTGATTGTGGAAAGTTGAAATTGAAATTGAAGTTTATTCAAAATATGAAAGTACGCAGGAAATGTTGTACAGGACATCTGAATCCCTAGCTCAAGGCTAGTTGGGATCTATGCTAGTTGTTATTCACAACCTTAACATCAATAATTATCGCCGGCTTTGGCCGTCTTCGCTTAGCTCGGGGGCCGCAGCGACGACACTTGCGCAGATGCTCGATCTTCGGCCAGCTGCATAAGCTGCGGGACGCCACTTGACAAGGTTACAGCTGTTTTACGCTACCGATCCGGGGGAAAAATATTGATGCTCATTAATTTAGTGGCGGCGATGCCTCACTTGTGTAGCAGCGTGGTTTTCTTCGCTGTACTTGGTCGCAAGGTAGAGAATTTTCGAAGAAGCCTCTACGTTCCCAATTTTTATGACCGCTGACTATAATCCCTGTTTTACATCTTGCGATTAGGGCCGCAAGGTGGTAAGAGAAAGCGAAAATAAAAGAAGGGGGCCACAAGTCCACAAAACAATCACTCTTCCAGCTTCATGGCAAGGATTAACATAAAACGATGTGCATGTGTGTCGATATGCAGCAAGCCCGAACGTCCGGGAAACAGTTTTAGCTAAGCTTCAGCGCTCAGTACATGTAATTAAGGCCACTAAGCGGTAAACACACAGCGTGAATCTCGGAGCGTTAACGACTGACCGCTCACCTGCCGCTAATTCAGCGAACGACGCCGAAGCTAAGCTCATCAACCAAACTTTCCAACTGTAATGTATTACGAAATCGAGGATTGCCAAACATAAAGAAAAGGTTGGGGAAGAGGGGGCAGGTTAACAAAAGAAAGTGGCAACGCCACTTCACAGTTAACACACTTACGCCCCTTGACGTGATTGCTTTTAACGTTATATGGCCGGCTTACCGAATTAAAAAAATATTAATACAGATATTAATGTTGACAACCACAGTGGCGCCATCTGTCGGCGTCACCGCTTTGTTTGTTTATTTTCGAATGCGCAGTTACGTTAATCGACGTTGATCGACAGATTCAAAGAGCACCTTATGGGTGAAATCTACGAGTTTTAATTCACTCAGCATTTCTCCTTACTATCTCCTTAAGGCACACGAGCAGACTCGTCGTCCCACTTACCGCAATCCCGTTTTCCACTAAATCGCGGCGGTTGCCGGCCTATGGGGGAGTATCCTTTGCTGCACACAACTGAAAACCACGACGCAGAGAAAGCAGAGCTGCTTGTTCTCTGCGGCACGGACACTGGCGGGCTTAACGAAGTGTTACCAGCGCCGTGCGCTTACACCCTCACCGCGGCAGGCAATTACTGCGATGTTTTCAATTAGTCTCCGCGCGGTGTGTGCTATTCTGCCGCTCGGATTGCGCACCCTTGCGTCAGCGAGGGACAGCCTGTGTGTCCAAGAGGACGGAGAGCTAAGCATATCGCGTGAACACATCTGTCATTAGCAGTAACGGCCCAGTCGCTGACGTCACAGGTATTACTGTCCGACTTGCTATTAATCGCAAAGATGCACAACTACGTGCGACGTTCACCTTACTATTTCTTTGTCACGCGCTTTTAGGTGATATATATATATATATATATATATATATATATATATATATATATATATATATATATATATATATATATATATATATATATATATATATATAAGCTATTTAATGGACAGACAGACAGATAGACAAATAGATAGATAGATAGATAGATAGATAGATAGATAGATAGATAGATAGATAGATAGATAGATAGATAGATAGATAGATAGATAGATAGATAGATGCTGTGGATCTGAAGAGGCGCTATTTTTGGCAGCCCTATAGGGAGAACGGCAGAGTGCTTAGGTAACAATTCTGCGGAGGCCAAAATTGACGGGAGGGATAATTATTCGTGGTAATGACATGCACGTGTGCAAACGCCTCTCTCAACATACGCGGGAGACAAATATTGGAAGCCTGCTGCCAATGTGCCGTGCAGAGCATGATGGAATGTTTTGTTATGCTATCCAGCTATGCAGAGAACGATAACTTACCATCCCAGTCACACGGGGTACTTCCAATCGCGATCGAGCCAAATCAGGATATCGAAAGTGACAGCGTGACACCTGCATAATAGTTTAAAAAGGGGACTTTGTTGTCTTTATTGATCCAGCCGGTCAAGATAAACGTCAGCCAAGAAATGAGGGAAAAATTCACTACTGTACGAGGAAGTTTGTCGTCATCACCATAATCATAATCATAATCGCAATAATAATCATCATCATGATCATCATCATGATCATCATATTTTTATGTCCACTGCAGGACGGAGGCCTCTCTCAGCGATCTCAAATTACCTTTGCATTGCGATAGCTGATTCCAACTTGCGCCAGAACATTTCCCAATTTCGTCACCGTGCCTAATTTTCAGGAGAACATTCATTTGGGCT